>NW_010197633.1:0-321 GCF_000695765.1 Mesitornis unicolor | reverse complement strand
GGCCCCCCATGGCTCGCCTGGTGCCACATGGAGCTGTGGGGAAGCCCCAGTGCTCCCAGTGCTTGTAGTGCCCGGAGCTGGGTCCTGATGCTGATGCCCCCCCCAGCGATGCAGCGCATCGTGCAGTCCCACCTGGAGAGTGGCCTGTCCGGGGGTGACAGCTCCGACGGGGAGCCCGATGACGGGGACCACGAGCTGGCCCGCGGCTGCGACCCTGACAGCGCCCTTGAGTCCGGTGAGAAGGACGGGGGACGGGGAACAGGGGACAGGGGCTGCCGGAGCCTGGGGGCGGGGCATGGGGACAGTGATGCTGAAGCCTGG
>NW_010197632.1:798-1056 GCF_000695765.1 Mesitornis unicolor | reverse complement strand
GGGCCCAGGTGGGCCGAAGCCGGGGGTGGTGCTTCTCCGGCAGCACGGTACGTGCTCCAGCCGTGAGCCCATCACCCTGCCTCTGGTCTGACTGCGTGCACCCTCACCTCCAGCAACAGTTGGCGTTGCTGGTCCCTGGCTTTGCTAAATAGACCCCAAACTGGAGAGCAGTGTGCCCCGGGTGCAGGGAAGGGCTAAGGGTGCTCTGGGGATAGCATCCAGTGGTGGTACAGCCATCATGGGCAGGTGGAGGGGCTG
>NW_010197632.1:428-788 GCF_000695765.1 Mesitornis unicolor | reverse complement strand
GGGAGCGCCCGGGGCCATTTGCTGCGTTACTGCAGAGGCACTCAGATCTCCCAGGTGCCTCAGTTTCCCCAGGTGTTGTCTCTGCCCGTCTCTCTTGGGGTGTGGGAGCCAACAGCTCAGCCATTTTCTCAGGGTGACCCAACCTGTCCCCAGGGTGCGGTGCTGCCTTTTCCAAAGATGGGGAAACTGAGGCACGGCACCCACCAGGCCAATGCGGCAGCGGCTGCTGGAGTCTGGGAGGAGCCCCACGAGCAGTGCAGAGGGGACCGGGCCCATGGCCAAACCAATGGCCCCCTGACCCAAGAAGCATCCCATGGACGGCAGCACTGGGGCTGTGTGGCTTCCCAGGTGAAACCCCCC
>NW_010197632.1:0-393 GCF_000695765.1 Mesitornis unicolor | reverse complement strand
AAAAAAAAACCCCTTTGCCAACAGGGCCCAGTGCTGCCAGCCCCTCCGCCTAGCCCTGCGTCAGTGTGGGCCCCCGGGGGTTGCCAGCTCCCCCCAGCCCCGCTCCCGGTCAGTGGCAGCTTGCAACCCCACGAGAGCAAAGGGAAACTGAGGCAGAAGAGACGCCCCCAGGCTGGCAGCACCGTGTTCACCCCGGGGAGGGCAGGCAGCAGGCAGCCCCAGCTCAGCATCCTCCTCCAGCACCGAGGAAGCCGAGACCACGCAGGGTCACCCCAGCCCCCCCCAGGGCTGAGCCTGGGAGTCTGAGCCCGGCTTTAGTCCCTGACGCAGGAGGTTTTATTTCCCTCCCAACATATTTTTAGCCCTGCCTGCTCCGTCGTAGCCTTTCTGAGG
>NW_010197631.1:1278-1518 GCF_000695765.1 Mesitornis unicolor | reverse complement strand
GGGCATCTCCCTTTCCCGGGGAGGGTGAAAAAAAGCAACAGCAGAATTTTGGAGCGGCTCCACCGGGCGAAATTTTTTGGAGAAGCCTGCAAGAGAGAGTGTTTGCAGGGGGCTTGTTCTCCGGGCTTATTAGGGGGCTGTCTTTGCTGGTGGTGCGGGGAGTGGAGGTGATTCCCCTTAAAGACAAGCTATTTTGGATACCCCCGTACAAGTTTTCTGATGCATTTGCTTGCACCTTCT
>NW_010197631.1:0-1262 GCF_000695765.1 Mesitornis unicolor | reverse complement strand
CCCCTCTCCCCCCCCCACCGGTCTCCCAAGGATGGATCATTCCCAGTGCCTTGTGACTATATACGCCTTGGTGGTTCTGCTGGGTCTCCGGCTAGAGCAAGGCGCCTGCCAGCACTATCTGCACATCCGACCGGCTCCCAGCGACAACCTGCCCTTGGTGGATCTAATCGAGCACCCGGACCCTATCTTTGACCCCAAGGAGAAGGATCTTAACGAGACCTTGCTCAGGAACCTCATGGGCGGACACTTCGACCCTAACTTTATGGCTATTACCTTGCCCGAGGACCGGCTCGGCGTGGACGATCTAGCCGAGCTGGACTTGCTGCTCCGGCAGAGACCCTCGGGAGCGATGCCCAGCGAAATCAAAGGGCTGGAATTTTACGACGGGCTGCAGCCGGGCAAGAAGCACAGGCTGAGCAAGAAGCTGCGCAGGAAGCTGCAGATGTGGCTCTGGTCCCAGACCTTCTGCCCGGTCCTATACACGTGGAACGATCTCGGCAGCCGCTTTTGGCCCCGGTATGTCAAAGTGGGCAGCTGCTACAGTAAAAGGTCTTGTTCGGTCCCAGAAGGGATGGTTTGCAAACCTGCCAAGTCCGTGCATTTAACGATCCTGAGGTGGAGGTGCCAGCGCCGGGGGGGGCAGAGGTGCACATGGATACCCATCCAGTACCCCATCATCTCGGAGTGCAAGTGCTCCTGCTAGGGCTTGCACTTCCCTTCTCCGGCGGACTCACGTGGACCTTTGCTGCAACAAAAATAAAAGACATTTGCTTTCTGGTTAACGTTGTAATGCACTGTAACGTGTAGGAGAATGTATATTGTGTGTATATATGGCACCGTTTTAATATACTATTAAAAGGTCAGTATTATACGTGAAATAATCAGCGTCTACTGTATTTTTAAGACTATTACCCTGTTCGTTGCTAATGTATCTTTTTTTTTTTTTGGTATTTATATTCCAGAGAGAAGTTGCTTCGCTTTAGCGAAGTAGATTTTTTGTTGAGTTTTTGGGGTTTTTTTTAAATAAAAGGGTTAAAAAATACAAACCAAACTTTTTGATAAGAAAACGTTTTAAAGCTATTTTCCATTATTCGGAAAGCGTGTGTGTGATATTTTTTTTGTTCTTTTTCCTT
This sequence comes from Mesitornis unicolor, assembly GCF_000695765.1. Lineage (NCBI taxonomy): Eukaryota > Metazoa > Chordata > Aves > Mesitornithiformes > Mesitornithidae > Mesitornis > Mesitornis unicolor. The sequence continues at coordinate 129 of NW_010197631.1, read as the reverse complement.
ATGGACTTTAGATTTAAAATAAAAAAGAATAAACGCCTAGAGCACAACGTTATTGTAAATAGAGAGAACGGTTTGAATGACTTAATCGTATGTAAATGAAGAGTATCTGCTATTTATTCTTTATATCCC
>NW_010197630.1:3994-4200 GCF_000695765.1 Mesitornis unicolor | reverse complement strand
CTGCCAAGCAGTTACATTAATAGAGAGAGGAGCAAAATGATTTGAAGATTTAAAACCCTCCCTGAACGAACCAAAGTCCCAAACTTTCATCTCAGCCCCGGAATCCCGTTGGCTTCTCCCTGCCCATCACGCGCAGGCAGCCGAGACACGGGAACTCGCGCAGGGAAAGTGCTCGTCAGAACAATGTCTCTTTTTTCCAGAAAAAA
>NW_010197630.1:0-3852 GCF_000695765.1 Mesitornis unicolor | reverse complement strand
GCCCCGGGGCCAGCGCTGGCCCCGCAGCCGCTTGCCCAAGCTCCTGGGCTGGGGCTGTTGCTGCCCTCCCAGAGTGAGCCATTGCTGGGAAGGGCTTGAGCAAGAGCCTCCCGAGGAGCCAGAGGGGCATCTTCTGCAGAGGGGACAAACCCAGCGCCTTCCTCCAGCTCAGAGCACCAAAACGACCCGGCAGGACCTCTGTGGAGCCTGGGGGGAGCAAAGAGGTGATGGGGGCTGCCCTGGGGTCCTGCATCCCCCTACACCACACTACTGCATCCGCTAAGCTCCTGCATCCCTTTACTCCAAGGTCTAGCATCCCCCAAGCTCCAGCATCTCCCTGCCCTGCTCTCCTGCATCCCCCAGGCTGCAGCATCCCGGCCGGACAGGGCATGGGGAGCCGTGCCATGGGTGCTGGCTTGGCCAGGATGGGGAGCAGAGCGTTAACCCGGGCAGCCAGGATGGGGAGCAGAGCCCGAGGAATTAGGAAGCCGAGGAGTGGGTACCCGTAGTGGAAAGGGCTTGGCACGGGCTGTGGAAAATGGAGGCCTAGAGAAATGTGACAGCAGGCTGGACTGGCTGCGAGTACCACACAGGCGTATTTAAGCCTTCAAGCCTGCCATTGTTCTCCCCTAATTATTCCCACTCCCTGAGTATTACACCCCATAATTCAGGAAAGCTGAGTAATGGAAGAAACAACAGCAATTTTAATCTCTCAGTACCGGTGGTCTCCACCAAAAAAATGCTTTCAAGAGCTCTGCGGTTGCGACTTCCTCGGTTTGGTGGGCAGCGGAGGGGAGGGAGAGCACGGTCACCGGCCATGGGTGCTCGGCTGAGACTGGGGGTGAGGAGAGGAGTGGGGATGGGACCAGGACCTTCTCCTGGGTGATGGGAGAGGAGCAGGAAGAACACGCCAGGTACCATGAGCATCCTCACTGGGTACCACCTGAGCCCCGCACCATCAGCAGGGCTGGCTTTGGGGGGATGCAGCCCCTCGCTCCCTTGCACCGGGGACCCCAATGGGCACAGGCAATGCCCTGGGGAGAGGCAGAGCTGGGCAAGGGACCCACCTTGCACCACCAGTGCTTTCTCTCCTGCTCTTGGCTGGACCACAGAGAACCAGGTGTCAGTTTTTGGTCTAAACATGTTTTCCTTGATGGGAGCTGGCTTTCAGAAAAGGAAATTCTGATCTCCCTAGAAATGCTCTTGATTTTCCACAAAAGTCACTGCGAGTTTGTTCCCCGAGGAGCAAACTTTGAGTCAGCTCCTGCTCCCACAAGGAGCAAAACCAGGAGTCCAAACCAGCAGCACCTGGGAAGGACCCCCAGCCCTGCCCATATCCCCCCACCCAGATCCCAGTACCTGCCCTGCTCTCACCATGGCCCCAAGCACACATAGAGCAGATGGGGGGCTTAAAATGAGCCTCCCAGCTCATTTAGCATCACTCGATGGGCAGCAGGGCCAGGGCACATGCACTGAGCTGTGCCCAGCAAAGCACCAGAGGGGCTGGGCACCCCTGGGGCAGCCATCGCCCCCCTCCATCCCTGCCTCCTCCTGCAGCTCTGAGCTGCAGTAAAAGCCCCAGAACAAGCCCAGGTCCACCCTGCACCAGCTTCCTGCAGGCACAACTGCCAACCTGCAATAAATCACACCTCTTTTGCTCCCCTTTGAGGTTTTGGCAATGGTAACACTCAGGCCAAATCAATAGCGACTCAGCTCACGGAGCTGGGCAGTGGCTTCAGAGGATCAGGGATCACATCAGGATCCAAGGGGACGGAGTCAGCATTTGCAGACAGTTTAGCATCACTTCCCAGCAGCTGATCTAGAGGTTTGGGGATGTGACGCTCAGCCCCCTGTGACGCATAGCAAGGCTTTGCTGGAGGTTGCATCCTTGCCCTAGGTGCAAGCCAAGGCAATGGCTCTGCCACAGCATCCCTTGGAGCCACGCAAAAAGCCACCAGCCCCTGGGGACAGGTCACTCCGCAGCCACCCATTAGGGTTAACCCCCTAATGACACACACCTCAACCTGCCACGTCCTCGAGCGCTGCCCCTTGGCACATCCCAAGGCCCCCGAGCGTTGCCAACGAGGTGGGATGGGGTGGCCCGAAGGTGGCCGGCCATGGCGGCGGGGCGCGCTGCCTCTGTGTGGTCTGCAGCCATCTGGATGTACTTACAGCAATGCTGCAGCAATTGCGAAAAGATCAAAAAAATCTTCAGGCCAACCTTGATTCCCATTGCATTTTTTGCATTTTTGAGGACTCGAGTCTAAAACCTGACAGCGGGAGGGGGTGCTGCCCGCATAGCCCGGAGGCGATGCCTGGGCTGCCCCGGTGTCACTGCAAGACCCCGCAGGACCCCATTAATGTTCGGCCGGGCCCTTTGCTGGTGTCCAGCCCCATTTCTGCTGGGACACGCACACACAGGATCCCTGCGCCCTGCTGAGACCTCTGGGGCTCCCCTCGCAGCAGCAGGAGGGGGCATTTCAGGTCTCCCCAGCCCAGGAAGGCGCCAAGAAGCCATCAGCACCCGCGCCTGCCCCCAGCAGCGCCCTGCTCCCTGCCAGCCGCACCTTCCCTATGGGGCCGTGAGCCCCCTTTGAACTCAGCTGGGGAAACGCGTCCCAGCACAGCCCTGGCCGGGGGGGTTATCCCAGCGCAGGGGCAAAGTGATGCTGAGTTACTGGCCAAGCACAGAGATTCAGACATCTGGGCTTCAGGTGCCCCACTCTATGGCTGGATCCTGCCCAGGCCCCGCTCCCACAGCACCATTTGCCCATCCCTGCAACCCAGGGGGTTCCTATTCACCCTGTCCCAAAGTTTCCAGCAGCTCCAGTCCCTCCCAGTCCCTCACAGCAAAAGGGGGACAAAGCCAACGCACCCAGGAGTCGCTGTCAGCACCCACCTGTGTCCATGGGGTACATCCAGCAGCAGCCACGTCCCTGTGTTTGCACTGGGAAGAGGAAAGGACACACGTCAGGGTGCACCCAAACACGTCACCAGCTCTCAGCTTTATTATTGCAAGAGCAGATCAAGGAAAAGACCCTTTTCCATCCCACAGTTCCCCCACCTGGCCCCAGGTGCCTGCAGAAAAGCCTCTAAACTGATTTTGGCCTGGATTTTAAGTGGAGCTGTGCCAGCTGTTGAGCTGCCCCACTTGGGAAGGGCACCTTAGGGTACCTATGTTTGTGAACTGGATGGTGGGTGCCACATTGCTGGGACTGGGGTGTCCAGGGCCTGGCAGTGTTGGGCTTTACCCACACCTGGGCACAGCTTCCTGCAATGGAGGGACCCCAAGGTTTCCTGGTCATTGGCAGAGCCACCCAGCCAAGGCCACCAGCTCAGAGCAGGAAGGCAGCTCCACAAAACCCTGTGAGGAAAGGGGCAAAGAACCCACCCCCCAATCAAAAAACCAGACCCCAGCACCAGCATCCTCACCCTTTCCAGCAAGAACAGCCAAGCAACCAACCCTGGGCAGGGCTTTTTGGCCCCTTATATAGGACAAATGCAGACAGCCCCCACCTGGGGGGCCCGTCAGCCCCAGCTGTGCCCATCCTGCTGCCCCTTGGGTTGCCCACGGTGCTGAGCATTCCCAGTCTGGCCCAGTGGTGCTGAGCATTCCCAGTCTGGCCCAGTGGTGGTGAGCATTCCCAGTCTGACCTCCCAGCAGCAGCCAGTCCTACACATCCAGCACCGTGGCACCGTGCTGTGAGTCTGACTGCTCTCACACCGGGAAGCTGGACACGGTCTGGGCAGTGCCGTGCTGGTCGGTGCTGAGCCCCACGGGACCCCTCGGCACAGCAAAGGTGCCATCCCCAGTCCCGGACACTCTGGCACTGCCCCCCACACGTACACATG
>NW_010197629.1:58359-63037 GCF_000695765.1 Mesitornis unicolor | reverse complement strand
GGGGAGCAGAGCGTGAAGAAGCGGAACCGTTCCCGAGCCCTGGCTGACAGGCGTGGATCCGAGTTACTCTGCCTTCGCCGTGCTTTTTGTCGTGTCCCTTCACGGCGAAAGGGGAGGCTCCTGTTCGGGGGCTCCTGTGGCGCACTGCTTGCTGCTCAGAGCACTAGAGGAAGGCTTGGAGGTTCTCTTTTTAGCTGATCCAGTTCTGTCATTAACTTTTAATACAGTCAGTAGACTTGTAATTGTGAGGGAAGGGGAGGGGGGAAAGAACTGCATGTAGTTCACTTTCTTCTCACATTGCTGGTATCCGAGTGCTTTCCCAGTAGGCAAAACCAAATACAAACTTGTTCTCATCGTCCCTCGTAGCCCAGAGATGAAACGTTGTATGGGGAGTTGCGAAATAACCTCTAACCTACCTGTGTTCATCAAGATATTTCTCAATCAGAAATGTAACATCTTAACAGACAGGAAAAGCAGAGGTTTCCTTTTCAGGTTGGTTGTTAATGGTTGCCCTTCATCAATAATTTGGATAATTCCACTGTTTTGCAGACTGGGAATTCAGCCTCCTCATCTCTTGTGGGCTGTATGTTATTTCAGTTGATCCCATAAGTTTCCAGGGCAAACATTTCAATTTTCTGTTGAAAATTACCTCTTGCAAAACAAATGTGGAAAACAGCCTTTGAAAATTCATTTTGCGGTGTTATTTTGCTGACTTAATGACAGCAGAAATGCAAGAACCTGGGTAAATGAGTTTTCCCAGTACTTCAAAGTATGTTTTACAGTCACTTGCAACGACCGATTTTTTGCTTTGCTTTCATTTTTTGGTTCCTATCTCTTTATATTTCCTTTCTTTGTTGTTTTAGGATAAATTGAATATTTGCTCAACACAGCTTCTTGCAGAAGGACCACCGCACTGTGTTGCACTTAGGAAAATATGAGAGTAAGCAGGGAGTGTTGTTCTCTCTGAACTAAAACAAACACAAAAATCTGTGCCTTGCTGAGGACAGCTGGAATCGGACACTTGAATCAATGTTATCGGATGAGTTAGAATCCAAACCTGAGGTGAGCAATTACAGACTGGGTTTGGTTCCCAGGGACATTTATGGGCAACGCTTAGAAAAAGTCCAATGAGTTTACTCGGTTTGCTGCTTACGTATTGATTATCAAAGTGTTTTCAGTGGCATCTTGTAATGCTTCCATGTTTTGATTTGAATGGTAAAAGATTAAAGAATATCACAGGTTTTCTCCCCTCTTTCAGGTGTCAGTCAATACTCTTGCCTGTTCTCAGGTTATATTTGTTTTCACTATCACAATGTTCTTTCTGTTACGAGAATAAAATGAATTACTGTATTGACTGCTTCTTTCCCTCAAACCAAATTGACTTGACTTGGTTTGGGGGAGTCTGGGTTATTCTATCAGCATCAGCCAGTTCTGTTTTTTCAAGTACTTGTGTTTTCATTAAGCAGTTGACAGAAGTGGTAGGCGGCAGCAGCCAGGAGATCCTGGTTACTCTGTGAGGTTGCTGGACTGTTCCTAGGTTCAGCTGGTAGCACAGCTGAGCAGGAATTGCAGTGATGTGTGTGTGTGCGTGCACAGTACCCACAGGTTACCATGTGCACAGGTAAAGTACCTTTAAGAGAGAAACATAAAGAGCGTGAACAACACGGAAGTTTCTTAGTGGGATATATTTATACCCTCACTCAACTCTTATGCATGCTCACATTCAGAGACATCTCTGGTCTCTGCCAGGCTTAAAGCCTTTCCAGTATCTGTGCCCAGACCTAGGGCTTTTTGGCCAGTTTCTGGGTGGAATCTTGGCGCTTTCCAGACGGTGGTTGCCTTCTCCTCACACATCAGTAGACTACAAGTTCACTAGCAGTGCACTCACTTTGTTAGGAATATATTTAGAAAGTGGATAGTGTACTGACCAGCAGCCAACTGACACATCATTGGAGTATCTTCTCTCTCCTCTACCCATGGTTCTTTCTCCTCTTACCCACCTTGATTCCTCCCCCTAAACACTCCATAATTTTTACACATCCTGTGGTTCCTGTTACATTGGATAAGAAGTTTGATCTTTCCTATGAGAGCCATTCAGATAACCCAAGACAGTTTTGTTTTCTTACCAGTTACAGAAGTTCTGGTTGAACCTTTTCGAGATTTCACTTCAGCAGTAGCCCATTGCTTAGCGCCCGAGTTCTGGTCTTTGTTACTCTTACCGGGTGGAACAGTCTGCAGTTTGCTACATTCAACACAATTGTGTCAGTGTGTTCAATTTGTTACTCTCTTGTTTTTGCCTTTTGTGTTTTAGCCTGAATAGCCATTAGCCAGCTATTTGTACATTCCTCCACTTAAACAGAGGACTTTGTGTCTTTGCTTTTCTGATTCTCAGCTTTACCTCTTCAGAAGGCTGTGGTCCTAGAGCAGAGGACTTAGGGCTGCTGTGAAGCACCTTTTGGGGAAGTTCACGGGTGTCAATAGAATTGTTTTTATTTAGTCTTCCTTTTCTATCCCTTTTCAGTCGGTATGCAATACAGCAGCTATCTTAAACTGGTGCTGCAAAGAGAACGATGATTATATGCTGATAATTCATCGTAGCCCAGCTGATGTGGTAGGGTCTTTGTTTCTTAATGGAGCAGCCAAAGCCCTCCTGATCACTCTGTTCAGGTAAAGTAGCTGCAAATTCACAGTAGCTGTGAGTAGTCTCAGCATGGGCTGCAAGGAGTTCCTTTCTCTGCCCTGTGGTTGAGATCCTGTACTTGCTCTCAACTTTTCTCCCAGTTCTCAGTGATAAGGTGAGGAACTTTGTTACCTCAGTCTGTGAGTAGGTGGATTCCCATAGATTATTTCTGACAGCCAAGCACCAGGATAGTTGGAATGCTTGTTCCCTGGTTCCTCAAAGAGGAGCTGTAGGTGGGCCTTGTCTTTTCTCAACTTGAGTAAGGTGTTTATTAATTAGGCCTGTTTACATGATAGTCCTACTTCCCCATAGCAGAGTTGCATTTCCTTCTCAGCAGACCCGGAACAGCGTAGACCATTCTCCAGCAGGAACAAGCCTGATGTATGAATGCTTCAGTGGTTGTAGAGGGCATCCTTTCCATAGATGCTGTCTTCTAAACCACATTCCTCAACCTTGATTGAGGCTGTTTTATAGTACAGACTTGGATTAATTTACATTGTGGATTAGCAGATTTATACACACCCTCTTTCTGGTTCTGACTGTGAAAGCTGAGTGTTAAATTAGTACTATTTTCTACTTCTTTGATGGGAAACTGGTAGATACCCTTTTGCACATTTCCCAAATAGCACTTCAAGTGTCTCTTGAAGTCAGAGTCAAACATTATTTTGTGTCCTTTGATGAGCCATGATACCATAATTCTTATAGCCACAGCTGTTGCTTTATATCCCCTGCCATGTGAGAAAGGTATTAAAGAGTTAACTGTATTTGTGTAGCAGCTAGATAGTATTAATCAAGACACTGTGGATGGATTGCATAAGCTTCTTTGCTACTTGTTTTACCCCTAAAGAAGCCACCGATTTGTCAGTAAATGTTTAATATCTGAGTAGGGGTGAATCTTCCTTTCATAGGAAGTCACAAATTTGCTTCAAGACAGTTTTTACAGGGGCAGATGGATCTGCTTTCTCTCCTGGACTCCCTGCCCCCAGTGCTGTGTTACCAGTATTCCTCAGGGAACCAGGAAGATCTGTGTTTTGCATGCTTTAAGCCCTCAGCGTAATATATTACAATTGCAAATATTTCCAACCACCTCCACCACACTGGTGCACTGCAGGGTGCTTTCTGCTGTCGGGGGTAGCTCTAGCACAACCAGGTAGGCTACAGCTCTGGTCTATAAATTGAATTTGCTGTTGAAAAGGGAGTGGAGAGGAGTATTTTAGTCTCTCTCCTCATTAGCACCTCACAGGGAGAGACTCTTGGGAGTGAATTGATTTCCCAGGGGCTGTATGGGTGTGGGGCATTCAGTTTCTAGCTAAGGAGCCTCCTGCCCTCCACACCCTTCAGCTCCAACCACTCCTTTCCCATCCCTCCCTCTGCTAAGTGTTCCTTGACCTCTTTATTTTGTGGTGGTTCACTGGTTAAATTTAGAACAGAAAGGTATTGATTGAAAACATGGTCCCTGCTGCTCTAGGAGTTTAGTCTGACTCTCCAGCTATGGAGGGGGAGGACAGATCTGAACATTAGTTCTGAAAAACCTTCCCTGTCCCTCCCAGCCACCTCCACCTCAAACAGAGCAGCTGCCTGACATGTCTTTGCTTTTGAGTATGTGATGAAGAGGGTTTGTTATGAGACACAAACTTCATCGCAGATGGCTGTATTTTCATTTGTTTCTATAGTTGTTTTTTTTGAGGATGTCCAGGAGGCGTTCCCAGTTCTTTAAACAGATTTTTTGTAGGTCTTCCCCTCCCTCCCACCCCTTCGGTCAGGGACGTTATCCAAGCTTCTTGGTAACACAGGCCTTCAGGCATTCTGCATTGCTTGCAGTGATAGACCCTGGGATCATCCTGTCCAGCCATCTCTTTTTGGCCAGCAGGGATGACAATCTTGTCACTTGTTTAGTCACTTGTCACTTGTTTAGTGACAGGAGCCAAGAAATAGTTCACATTTTTAGTACGTACACTATCTACATTATTTATGGGCTTTTCAGAGTTATGTGGTGTT
>NW_010197629.1:33058-58328 GCF_000695765.1 Mesitornis unicolor | reverse complement strand
AGGAGTAAAAGGAGGGTATAGTCGAGAAGCTGGTATGGCAGAGTAAAAAAAAATTCTTCCTAGCAAGATGCGGCTGAACTTTGCCCATTTTGTCCCTGTAAGGCTTATAGATTCTCTCTGTGTGACTCTGTCTGGGCCACAGAGATTCACACTTTAAGTCAGAACTTTTACAGTGCAAATATGTGCCCATGCTCACATAGTACAGACGTGTGGCTGTAAACTTGAGCACGTGGCAGGACAGTACTTTTACAGGCACCCACAAGCACAAATGGCATTCACATGGAACAGGAAGACAACAAACGGCCTAATCATGTTCCTATTCGTCAGGTAACCAGGCTTGAAATGTTCTAGCATTATCACACACATGCCTTCACTCAGCTGACGTGCACACTCAGTCCAGTCTCTGCCAAACCTTGAGTCCTTTCAGTATCCATCTCCAAGCCCTGGGCTTTTCAGTCCAGCCTCTGGCCAGGATTTTGGGTTTCCAGATTGTGGTTTCTTCCTATTTACTAGTCCAGTGTGAAGTTAACTAGATGAACATTCTCAGAAGCTATTTAGGAGCAAACAGCACTCGAGAAGAAGATGGGATAGACTACAGTGACGAGGCAGAGCGACATACTGACCTGCAGCTTGCTAGCTTGTGGTCAGCCCCTGTTATCCCCCACTCCCTTCCTGTTGCCCATGGTTGTTCCTCTCCTATCCACCTTGATCTCTCCCTTTCCCTGCCTTTGATCCTTTCTCTAAACATCCACAAGGTTTTCACATTCCCACTGCCTGCTCTTAAGACATCTTAATAGTAATCTTTTACCTGTTTCAGGCCAGATTTCTTCAGGGTCACGCTCAAGTCGCTCCTGTAATGGCCCATCCATCAGTGTCCCAGGAGTTCTGGTCTTTGTTACTCTCCCTTATGTGCAGTTTGTTAGTTTGTGTACCCACAAATTGAATTTATCACCTCTCCTGTTCCTAGCCTCTCTTTTATGCTGAATGGCCAATTACCAGATACCCTTACAATTTCCTATTTGCTTTCAGCTGCAAAACCAAATTAAAAGAAACTTAAGAAAGCATGACAGACTGTTTGTAATGAGGTTTTTCCCCCCATGTTCCAGCTGCTGTAGTTGTCACAAAGATATTCAATGATTTTGAACAGGAAGGAAGGTTTATGAAAGTGCTTGGCTGTACTGTCACATGAAAATTTTTATTTTCTCTTCATTATTCAATGTAAAGTTGGTAGTTGGTTTGCTGTAGTTTATGGGAAGGGTTGGGGGTTTTTTATTCCAAATTTTAATAGAGGACATGATTCACATCCTTCTGTTTACTTCCACTTCTTTTACCCCTTTTAACTCTGTACCAGCTTGTTATTACTGCACAAAGAAAACTAAAAGGATCTTTTTTTTAATTCTTTCTTTGTGGCTGCTGCATTTTGCTTTTCCCTGGTGGCTTAATGTTGCTCTGTGGAAGTGAAGGGTTTGAAGCAAAGCTTCCCTATTGTAGGAGGAAAGTTTTATCTAAGGCTTTCTGTATAAAAATAGAAGAGTCCATAAAAGAAGTGTTTCATGGTGGAGTAGGCAGCAGTAGGGATCATGAACAGCTTTGAAATGAAAGACAATCCAGTCATTTAGAACCATCTTGCTGCTCACATTTTTCAGTCATAACATCTTTCTTCTGGTTGCCTTGCTCTGTCATTCCTAAATCTCTTTTTACCAATTTTTCTCCTGTTTTTTAATCTTAAATTAGAATAAATGACCTTGAGGAAGGGACAGTTTCTTATTGCCTATGCTTTTTTGACAACATAAAAATAGTTCCCTCTTCTGACTGGGATCTCTGGATAGTCTTATAATATACCTCAGAGGAAAAAATGCTTACTTTTCAAACTGCAGCCTGGCTTGGGGCCTATTTGAAGTGACTTATCACCATCTGAATGACTTCAAGACTTAATTTTTACCTTCACAGTTGCCAGTGATGCCAGGCTGCTCCTAAGGGAGGGGGAGCTGCGAGCCAAGGCTGATCCCAGCCCAGGCTCTGTCCTCACTGAGCAGGACACAATACTGCAGCACCTGCGTGCTGGAAACAGGGCCCATCCACAGCCAAGCTGAAGTGATGAACCAGGTCCAGGGTCTATCCAGGGAGTACAGTCAGGAGGAGCAGGAGATAGGGCTGGAGACGCTGGTGCAGTAAAAGTCCAAGGTCCATCCAGGAGACAGGGCTTGAGACAGGTACGCCTGCAGCTCAGGAAGGGAGTAGTGGGCACAGGCTGAGCTCAATGGAGCCCCTGGGTGAGACCGTTCAGGACAATTAAGGCTTCAGGGCTCTGACTGCAGTAACCCTTCAAGGTAAAACTGAGGAAACATCAGTATTTCCAGTGTTGCTATGAGAGGAAATAAGCACAGAGAAATCAGAGCCCGAATATTAAGTTTTCTTTGCAGTTTCTTTGATCCAATGAACTTTGTCCTGATGTAGGAGAGACTCAGAAGGCTGGTATCTGCTATAGAAATAATTTGGAATTGGGTGGCAGTAGCTGTGAAAATTAAATACTACGATGATCACAACGTACAAAATAAGAATCAAATTATTAGTGACTGTTGGGTTTTAACCACAAATATACCATGGGCATATCACACTGTTTTGTTTGACACTGGTGAACTATCTCCCTGCACAGCCAAGGTCTGGGATCTGTGTGAATGCAAGCTAAAATGTTTCACAATGAGGGTAGCAGCATTTGAATAACTCTTGTACAGTTTCCTTCTAAGTGCCAAAGACAGGAGATGGCTGTTGCATGCAGTTGTTTGCTAGGCAGCAGCAGAATGCAGGGTCTTTACATCAAGGACTTTCCTAGAGGAATAGGAAACTTGAAGGAATAGTTAGGAATAGAGGAATAGTGATTTGAGCGTTAAGGTTGTGGTGTATTGTTATTGTCCATATTTCTTTAATCTGTGTTTTTCAAAGCATTTTGAGAATGTGAATATAGGAGTAAGTCTGTTTGATAGGGCTCATAGCCAAATTGATAGAGCCTATGTATGTTTTTCAGGGGGCATTTTCTCTGAAATGTGGAGTTTGTGTCTGGGTCTGTTACGACTGACCCCTTTCATTCTTTCTGGTCTCCAGAAGTTTAATTCCATACAGGAGAGGGATTTGAGACCATGTTTGTTAAAAAAGCTTGGGGAGTTCACAGAAGAATTAGTTGAGTCCATTGCAAAAGTTGGGCTGTGTTATCTCCTAACTCCCAGCAGCACTTCCTTTGTTAAATCAGAATGTTTTATTATGAACTGCTGTGGCACTGGCAGTGGAAAAGAGAGAGTCTCATTTCTGTGTCTGTGCCTTGGAGGCAAAGAGGAGTCCAGCATTATATCCTATAGCAAAAGCTTGAGATGTTGTCAGGCAGAGAGAATGGGTAAACAGGACACATGCTTGGCTGCTCTGAACTTGGTTAAATACGAAAAGACTTTCAGGGGTGAGGAAAGGCACTTCTTTGAGTTCCAGTTCCTTTTCAAATGCCAGGTTCCATTTTTACAACTCAAGATTTGTAGAAGTCGGCCAGAAGTAATTTTCGCATTGCCAGAGCTGACTGATGTTAAGGATAACTAAATCTGCTGGACTGAATGACCCGGGCATCTCTCACCTCCTGGGCCCATCAAGACGAGGGCTGCTCCCTATTTCTGATCTTAGATCCAGGCATTAATGAGGTTTAATGCTATTTTCAAATAGGTGCACACACATACACACTGGCGCCAGATTAACACAGGTAGGACGCTCGTAGCTTTACCCGCATGAACACAGGCAGCACGAGTGCCTGATTCTGTTTCCAAGGGTTGCTGCTTTGATAAAACCTTTATGGGATTTTCTAGAACATGTCCCCACACATCTTGTTCTGCTGGCCAGCTAGGCTGGCTTGGAGTTCACTGGCGTATGACACACGCACGCTCTGGAGAATGGGATCACACAGGAAATAGTGAGGAAGTTTAATAAGAAGACAGAGTGGAGTTTAATAAGAAGACAGGATGGAGTTTAATAAAAAGACAGGATGGACTGCACTGGTTATGCTGCACCAGACAACTGAATTGAGCAACTTCCTGCTTATATATAATGGGCCTCTTTTATCCTCCTCTCTCCATTTTCCTGTGTTTGTTCTGCCCTGATCCACCTTGATCCCTTCCTTTTCCTGCCTTTGGCCTTTCTCTTAATGCATAATAAGTCCTGTACAATCCCCCAAATCTCTTGTTCAGTCCCAAAGTCCTCCCCAGGGAATAAGTCCTGTACCTCTTTATGCAATAGTCTCCCTTACTTTGCATTGTATTCTGGAGAGAGTTTCTCCTGTTGAATCCCCTTAGTGAGTGGGTTTAACACTAAGGACAGTGGCCTTATTTGTCCCTCTTTGACGGTCTTGTCATCCCAGCCTTGCTCCTCTGATCATTATCTGCCTATTTTGAATAGCCATAGCTAGACATCTCTTTGCAACCAGTCTTTTGCTTACTTTTTTATTTTAAAAAGGCCAACTTTCTTTCAGTTAAGTATTTAAAGACAATGATTTTAAAAAAATACCTGTGCCAAAGGCTGAGCATGGAAAACATTTACTTGGAAGGTTAGACCATAGTAAAGTATCAAGTAGTAAAAGATGAATTAAAAAGGAATATATACCTTAAAACATGGCATGTATTGGTAAAATTTATCTCGATAAAAGACTGATTAGAAAGGACTGTAGCCTAAGTAGCCTGCAGAGTAGTAGTCAGAGCTGTTTATTGTATGTTAAAGAAATGAGAATTTTATAGGTACTTCGGTGGTGACAAATACAAACAATTCCTTCTTTGTCAATAATGTAAATTAAAAAGCTTCTATTTACTTTGACGTGTATTCATGGGATTATATTCAGTGTCTTCCACAAGGCAGTAGGGACCTAATGGACTTGGTTTAGTACCTTTGAAATGATTTGTGCTGCTCTTGACCTAATCTTCAGTGTCTTTTTTCAGCTGCTGGTTCAGTTTGTTCAGAATACTTCTATTCCATTGGGGCAAGGGCTGGTGGAATCGGAACCAAAAGACATCACCTGTCTTTCTCTCCTTCCTGTTACTGAGACCTCAGAATGCAACAGACTCATGTTGCCAGGTAAAATCTACGTGGCAGATCTTTGCGAGTGTGCCCTTCCTACAGCTGTCTTTACTGCGCCACTGCCTCTTGCCCATAAGGCATTCCAGGGATGGAGGAACAAGTTCAGGAGGGTCACTAAAACTTTTCTCATTGACCAGTGAAGTCTGACTAGTTAGAAGATTCCTTTCTCCTCCAGTCTCTCTCAGGTTATAATTTTTTTTCCTAGAAAAATAAACTTCATAGGTATCTTTTAGCCATAGTGCATTTATACTTTACTTTACTCTGGTTTCATTTTCTTCACTAGATGATGAAAGAGATCTCACTTCTCCAAGTCACACTAGTTCTTCCAAAGATGTTTCTTCATCTGCTGTTTTGAGAAGTCTCCAGGTAAATGTGGGCCCTGATGGAGAGGAAACAAGGGCACAGAATGTACAGAAACCATCTGAACTTCTGTCAAGCCCAGAGACTTCCAGTTTATTGCAAGACCTCCAGCCCAGTGACAGCACTTCATTTATTCTTCTCAACCTAACGAGAGCAGGTAATTCTCCTTCTGTTTGTCATCTGGCTGGGTATGACTCAGACAGCAGAATGCAGGAGATACAAGTACAACTTTGTCCCTGCTGCTTGTGAAGGGGAAAGATCATGAAATTTGCTGGGCATTATTGGATATTTCAGGAGCATTTCATCAACAGCTTTCTACAATGTAGAGGTCAGTGAAGACTTTTTCAGTGCAGCTATTGCATCTATGCCAGGAACACCAGCCTGTGGGAAGCAAAAGAAATTTCCCTCTGCTGCATTACCCTTCTGTTTCACGACGTTTCTTCTTTTCTAGGGCTGGGGTCTCCAGCAGAGCACTTGGTGTTTGTTCAAGATGAAGCAGAAGATTCTGGGAATGACTTTCTCTCTCATGATAGCACAGACAGCAGTACCCCGTGGTTCCTACGAGTACAAGAATTGGCCCATGACAGTTTAATTGCTGCCACCCGTGCACAGCTCGCTAAGAATGCCAAAGCAAGCAATAACGGTAGGAAATCCCCTCATTCTATCTCAAAAGTTGAGTGTTTCATACAAGGCCCCCTGTTTCGGCTTGTTTCTCTCTATTTCACTCTCTTGCTTTTAATCTGTTCTGACATCTTCAACTACTCAGTGACAGAATTATACAGAACAACCCTGTATTTTTTCTTCAATAGAAATAGTCTCCTCAGTATTTCTCAGGGAATGAACTTCAGTGGAGCCAGCAGTTCCACTGCAGTCCACCTGTTCTCGTACATGTCAAGAGTGTCTTCTTTCTGACTGCAGCTGCTTGCATTTCAACTTTCATTTTCACTTTCCAGTGTCTAGTTTTAATGCATACTGTAATTCATACTTTCTTCTCGGCTTCACTGGGTTTAGAGATCAGCATTCTGCAGAATACATAACTGGATTAATCACATGCTTTGTGACTTGATTATTTTAATAAATAATTGCAGACAAACACAATATATCTTTTTTTTTAACTAAGGTGGCTTTAAAAAGAGTTATCCTGTCTGATACTTAAAATTGGTTGGTTGATATTGATATAGAGACTATTTTTACAATTTTTGATGCATTGACTTTCTGTTTTTCTTTCGATGAGCCTCATCTGGTAGCAGCTGATCTGACACAGATAGATGGCTGGGAATAGTTTATGGGCCTGGTAAGGTTTGCGAATCTGTGTCTGATCCCTGGTATGGGCCAGGCAGCAGCATGTAGGACATGGTGAACAGTCCTAGCCAGACACACTCCTTCTTTGCAGTCCTGTATCATATGTGATGCTGGTTTTATCTGTTAAATTCGACACATTACAATCATCTATATCTTTTTAGATTTCAGTGGGCTTTTTCTTTCAGGTGAAAATGTTCATCTTTGCTCAGGAGATGGGCAGCCAAAAGACTCTACTCCTATTCCTCATTTATCTCGCGTGGAAAGGAAGCTGAAGTGCACAGTTGAGGGCTGCGATCGGACATTTGTGTGGCCAGCTCACTTCAAGTATCATCTGAAAACACACCGGTGAGCAGAGCAAAGCTGTGTGTTGTCATGACTTTGAAAAACTGTGCTCTGTATTTGGGGTAGCGTTAGTTTTTGACACTGACAAACTGTGGAGGCCTGGTATTTATGTTGAAATGCTTTGACCAGATTTGGTTATTTTTGCAAGTTCTTGTTAGGGTTTGGTTTAGAATATTTGTGATGCTCATCTACAAAAAGGGCCAGAAGGAGGATATGGGGAGCTACAGGAGCTCGGAGACAGGGAAGGTCATGGAGCATATCACGTTGAGTGCCGTCACATGGCATGTACAGGACAGCCATGTGATCGGGCCCAGTCAGCATGGGTTGATGAAAGGCAGGTTCTGCTTGACTAACCTGATCTTCTATGACAAGGTGATCTGCTTAGTGGATGAGGTAGAGGCTGTGGATGTTGTCTACTTGGACTTTAGTAAGGCCTTTGACACCATTTCCCACAGCATTCTGCTGGAGACACTGGCTGCTGATGGCTTGGACGGGTGTACCATTTGCTGGGTAAAAAAATGGCTGGATAGCCAGACCCAAAAAGTGGTGACAAATGGAGTTAAATCCAGTTGGCAGCTGATCACAAGTGATGTTCCCCAGGGCTCAGTACTGGGACCAGTCCTGTTCACCATCTTTATCAGTGATCTGGATGAGGGGATTGAGTGCTCCCGTAGTAATTTTGCAGACACCAAGTTGGGTGGGAGTGTTGTTCTGCTTGAGCGTAGGAAGGCTCTGCAGAGGAATCTGGCCAGGCTGGATCAATGGGCTGAGGCCAGTTGTGTGATGTTCAACAAGGCCAAGTGCCGGGTCCTGCACTTGGGTCACAACAACCCCGTGCAGCGCTACAGGCTTGGGGAAGAGTGGCTGGAGCTGCCAGGCAGAAAAGGACCTGGGGGTGCTGGTTGACAGTGACTGAACATGAGCCAGCAATGTGCACAGGTGGCCAAGAAGGCCAATGGCATCCTGGCCTGTATCAGAAGTAGTGTGGCCAGCAGGACTAAGGAAGTGATTGTCCCTCTGTACTCAGCACTGATGAAGCCACACCTTGAATACTGTGTTCAGTTTTGGGTGCCTCACTACAAGAAGACATTGAGGTTCTGGAGCACATCCAAAGGAGGGCAACAAAGCTGGTGAAGGGTCTGGAGCACAAGTCTTATGAGGAGCAGCTGAGGGAACTGGGGTTGTTTAGCCTGGAGAAAAGGAGGCTCAGGGGAGACCTCATCATTGGTCTCTACAACTACCTGAAAGGAGGTTGTAGCAAGGTGGGTGTCAGTCTCTTCTCCCAAGTAACAAACGATAGGACAAGATGAAATGGCTTCCAGTTGCACCAGGGAGGTTTGGGTTGGATATTAGGAAAAAATTTGTCACCAAAAGGGTTGTCAAGCATTAGAACAGGCTGCCCAGGGAAGTGGTGGAGTCACCATCCCTGGAGGTATTGAAAAGACGTGTAGATGTGGCACTTAGGGACATGGTTTAGTGGTGGGCTTGGCAGTGCTAGGTTAATGGTTGGACTCTATGATCTTAAAGGTCTTTTCCAACCTAAATGACTCTGTGATTCTATATTTGTATTTTAACAAGTGGTTGATAAAGAGCATCACTGTAACTTCTGTCATGTGGTGAACATTGGAACTTGTAGGATGCTATCATATTTTTATAGATCCTTGTACAAAGTTGCTAACTCTAAGAAATGACCCTGATCTTTTTTAGCTAAGAAATTGGCAGTCTTGGAGGTAAAATGTAGGTGAGAAACTTAAAAACCAGGAAGGACTCCAATAGACATGAGTGCATCACCTTGCCCTGAGACAGAGCAGCAGTAATTGCATATGTTACATGTACACATACAGTCATTTTTGATCCTCCAGTGACTGAAATTCCACAATGTTCCTATATAATCTGTTGCACTGCTTTACTAAATCATTCTGGGTAGGGAATAGGCAAGGTAATACGACAAAAAGATGTTACCTGAACAAATTCTTCCAGTGGACCACCCAGACTCAAGTTCCTGAGGACTAATTTAGGTCACTCTGGTTGAGTTCTTTTCAATTTTCTGATATAATTAATTTTGGCTTAAATGTTTCTGCTTTTTATGTAATCAAAAAAAGAAGTGTTCATGAAAAATACACCGCAGCAGCTGGCAATGAAACAGCTGTTTTGTTGCTTTCCAGGAACGACCGCTCCTTCACCTGCCCAGCAGAAGGCTGCGGAAAAAGTTTCTACGTCTTGCAGAGGCTGAAGGTGCACATGAGAACTCACAATGGTGAAAAACCTTTTGTGTGCACAGAGCTGGGCTGTGGGAAGCAGTTCACGACAGCTGGAAATCTGAAGAACCACCTACGAATTCACACTGGTGTGTTTTAGACCTCACCTATTTGTGCTCTGCAGAGGTGGGGTCTTCACTGAGGAGTAAACCACTTCCTCCTCCGTCCTCAGACTTCTGAGAATGTTACGTTGTTTATCTCTGCTATCAATTCACATAGATTTATAGGTCAAATTAATCACCTGCTTACCCCCTTTACTATCCTGTATAATTTCACACAGGTTGCACCCTCCAGGTACTGTATGATGATGATGTACTCTGCTCAGGCCCGTGCTCTGAAGATTCCCTTCCCCCTTGAGTTGTTTGGTGCGGGGAGGTGTGTGTCTTGTTTTGGGGAGAAACAAGACTGTTCCCAAGGGAATAGTTAGTGAACACAACAGCTGTAAATGTATTTGATTTTTATAAAGAAGCTATTTAAAATTCCTGAAAGGCACCATGGCTTAGATACTGCTCCAGTGGAGTCCTGATGGACGCAGTTGTAGCTATACTGACATCTGGCTGAATCTGACTAGCTTATGTTACCTAAGCTGCTTGTAGAAAGACTGCATTTGGGAAATTTAGGGAAATGAGGAATACAGTGGAATGAATAGCAAAAATATTGTAGCAAAGTCTAGCAGAAAAAGGCAGTAATTAGAAGACAGCATTTTGACATACAAACTGCTCTCTTTGTGCTAATGATAATTTGGGATGTTACCATATGCTGGAGCCCCTGTACTCTTAACTCCTGCTCTGCTTTTTATATTAAATAAATCACAGAATCACAGAACCACACAGAATCACAGACCGTTAGGGATTGGAAGGGACCTCAAAAGCTCATCCAGTCCAATCCCCCTGCCGGAGCAGGAACACCCAGATGAGGTTGCACAGGAAGGCGTCCAGGCGTGTTTTGAATGTCTCCAGAGAAGGAGACTCCACAACCTCTCTGGGCAGCCTGGTCCAGTGCTCTGTCACCCTCACTGAGAAGAAGTTTCTTCTCAAATTGAAGTGGAACCTCCTGTGTTCCAGTTTGTGTCCGTTACCCCTTGTCCTATCATTGTTTGTCACCGAGAAGAGCCTGGCTCCATCCTCGTGACACTCACCCTTTAAATATTTGTAAACATGAATGAGGTCTCTCCTCAGTCTCCTCTTCTGCAAACTAAAGAGACCCAGCTCCCTCAGTCGCTCCTCATAAGGGAGATGCTCCACTCCCTTGATCATCTTTGTAGCCCTATGCTGGACTCTCTCCAGCAGTTCCCTGTCCTTCTTGAACTGAGGGGCCCAGAACTGGACACAATATTCCAGATGCGGTCTCACCAGGGCAGAGCAGAGGGGGAGGAGAACCTCTCTCGACCTACTAACCACCCCTTCTGATACACTAGAATCTTTATTTCACAGTGCTGTATTTTATACATGGTTTGTTTATGCTGTCTCTTCTGATGCTGCCTTGTCAATATTTTTAGAAGTCTCTGTACCAGCCAAAGTCCTGACAACTCCATTAAGTGCTTTAGGTGGTTTTATCCTAGAAAGTTGTTGAGAGGGGCACATGAGTTACTGCTGAAATAATCAACAGTTTAATAGTTAGCAAAGTTCATAGTGAATATTCTGGTGGTTTTATTTGGTTGGTTTTTTTAAGCCTCATGGTTATCACACCACTTAAACAAATGGCCCAGTCCAGGCCTCTCAGGATATTGTTAGAGATTCCCTGATGGCCTAGAAAGGTAGCATTGCATTACAGCTGGTTAACATTTCAAAATAACCTTGGCAACTGTGAGAGCACAAGGCCTCTAGTAAAATGAAATCACAGATTAAGTGGGCTGCCAGCAGCTGTTTGTGCCTTCTGCCTTATTTAAACACTACCGTATGGTCTGCAGTTTATACATACACATGCAAAAAGGTTGCTGTTTTAAAGGATTTGCAGTCTAGCTAGAACACATGGTTTGGGGGCAGATGTTGGGATGTAGCTAAAATTATATCTACCAATAATCAGATTTTGAATGTGTGGTAACAGCAGCCATAGTTTTCACAGTTTTCTTTTGCATTTAAAGCTCCCGGCCAAGGCGCAGATAAAGTGAATAGGCCCAGCTGACACATGCACGATCCTCCACGATAGAGCCAGTGTTCTGCAGCCAGCAGAGCAGCAGCTTCTGGAGGAGTAGATAACTTTCTTAACTGCAAACTGATAATGTGCAATTAAGTTTGATCAGAACAAAGGCGTTACAAAACTGCAGGTGTAAATAGATCTAAGAGCTGTGCGCTGTTGCTTTTGTCAATGGTAATTTTTCTTCATTCTGACCAAGATTTAAAAATTTATAACAACCCAGAAGGTCCAATCAATGTTTGAGAACCTGCTCCATATTTCAGCTTTGTAGCACCAAACAGATCATGCTGTGTTGATCCTGTTTGCTCAGCTCTGTTGAATGCTGTGGCAGGTAGGAAGCTGAGAAATGAACTGTAGTGAGAGGACTTCTAAAGGCAAAACCACAGTAGAAACAATTTTAAAAACCAAGTTTACTGGGAAAGAACTGTGTATGTGTTAGACAATAAAATAGCTGAAGTAGCTTGCTTAATCTCCTGTGGACTTGCTGTTACTCTGATACAGTGGTCTAGTTAAAGACTTGAAATCCTAGGGTTAAACATGGTATATTAAGTTTGTTAGTGGGATGTTGCAGGCAAAAGTTACCTCTGGTTTAATTTAAGGCTTAATTAAGGGGGTGTTTAGAACAGATTAATTATATTGCATTGCATTGCATTAGTGTAGTCACCTCCAAATTTATCGTCATTTAGACAAATATAAAAATAGCTGTGCAGATATATAAAAATAACAAATTTCAGTCTAGGAGAACAAATTGTGCCTTGAATTACCATTTCTCTACACATAAATATAAATGACTGACACATCTCTCATGGGATTTTGCCAAGTTCAGCTTGATCTGAAATAAAGTATAGAATCTGATATGAAGGGGAATAGAGTTAATGGGATTTTTGGCACTGAGAGGCAGAGGGGGAACAGGATCCTGGGAGTGTGTGAAGCAGAGAGCTGGTTGTTAAGAACTACATATGGAAGATATATCATAGTCCAGGCATTTTTAAATTACTTTTTTGGTGTTTAAATACTTGGAAGATCTATTTAGAAACAGTGGACCCGTGCTTCACTTTCAGTGAATGATCTAAGAATATTTCAGAATATCAGCTCTTGAAAGCTGATGAAGAGAATGCTTTAAAAGCCTTAAGAAGCATAGCTGTAATTTCTGTTGAACTTCTTGTATGTAAGGTGAAAAGGGAGAATGGGGTCAGGATTTCCAGGCTGTTCTTAGGGACTTGGACAATCAGATCAAGTCATGAGTCCAAAATCTAAGCACTTACTTTTCCCTTGTAGGCGAAAAACCCTTTCTGTGTGAGGCACAGGGATGTGGCCGCTCCTTTGCCGAATACTCCAGCCTTCGGAAACATTTGGTTGTCCACTCAGGTAAGAGTCTTCATCTGACATTCTGTGACCTATCTGAGGAAAGATCTTTATTGTAGGACTTTGATTTGATTTCCTTAAGAAAAATCCCCTGGTTTCTACAGGGCTTCTGGTCATGGTGTTTCATGACTTCCTTTGTGGTGTCTGTGGCCCGTACACCTCAATCTTTTCTGTTGTTTCTGTTTCTAAATTTTGTGTTTCTAAATGAAAATAACATTTTTAAAATTTATTTTTAAAATTGTTTCTAAACTGTCATTCAGTTGGATATCTGTTTCATAGCTGCCACTTTCTTACTCAAAAGAGAGAATATAGCACCTCTACGTGTTAGTCAAAGCTGTTCAAATCTGAAATCTCTCATGAGTGGGTTTCTGCCATAGGTAGGGGTTTCCTTTAGTTTTTAATGCTAGATACTTGTAACTGGACAAAGCATTAGATGGAAATGTATTTCACAAGTGTTTCAAAGCTTCTGCCTTCTGTTTTGATTGACCTGTCTTAAATATCATCAGCACATGATGAATATGGCTTGTTTGGGGAAGGGCAGATCCTCTTGAGGTATTAACTTTTGGGACTGAGTTCTCCACTCTTTTTCTTTCCTGTATCCTTGGCTTCCATGCTACTGAGTTCCCACATATGGCCATCATACTTGTATTGTGAAAATGATGGGCTGCTCTGTAAAACAGAAATCCTTTCCCAGTAACAAGTCATCCTCCGGTCTCTACTCAGTAATTTAAATCAGGTGCTGCAGGTTGTTGTGTGACAGCAGGAGATACCTTCCTTGCTTTGGTCATTTTATTCTAGGTATGGGACATCAAATATTTCCATGTCACTGAGTAAGAGATTCCAAAGAACTTGTTCCCTCTCATAAATCAGACTTGAAGACTTTATGTTACTCTTCAGACTTGAGATTTCCAACAACTGGCAATACTGATACCTAAAACTCTTCTGTTCTGCAAGTTTAATACTCTCTGGGAAACAAGAATATTTCCCATTTAGTTTTTTTTTCACTGATCATTAACACCAGTGATGTCAACAGCCACTTCAAAACAATATTATTGGCTTCTTGGTTGATGAGGTCTGTATTCCCTATGTGGTAATCCTTGGGATATTTTTCCCCCCTTCAAGGAGTGAAGCCCCATCAGTGCCAAATCTGTGGGAAGACATTTTCCCAGAGTGGTAGCAGAAATGTGCATATGAGGAAACACCACTCCCGAATGGGAACAGCTGGCAGCAGAGAGCGAGAACAGCCAGGTAAGGAGGGGAGAAGTGCAGGACAGAATTAGTGGATGGTCAAAGAGAAGGGAAGATGTATGTCCTGAGCATATGAGACCACGAGCCAGTAAGGAATAAGACTTCCTCTTGGAGATGAGGATGGATTGCTCACCCTCCCCTTTCCTAGGATAGAAGACAAAGGTGTATTTCTGTATCGTGGTCAAGGGGCAGACAGCTTTATTGCTCTCAAAATTAGCATGAATCTGGTATCTTTTTTTTTTTACAAGGAATTTGTGTCCTTTGTCAGGTATTCTTCTTGTAAGCAGCCTGTTTTTTTAATGCAATGTGAACTATTTAAGGAGAAAGCCAAGCCTGTGTGAGATCTCGCCGTCCTAAGGCTCAAAACAATAAATATAGGTGAGACCATCCATTGGAGTGCTGGACGCTCAGAAGTGTAGGAATGGATAAAGTAGAAGTCTAGGGAAGACGTCTACAGGACTTGGAAGGGGGCAGGGATTGTATCTTATATTGCAGTATCATTACTTCATGAGAATTTTGTTTTATCCTTTGTTTTCATCACAATAGAGTCACTGATGGGCAGCAGTTTGCTGGAAGAATCTACAGTGCATAGTAAGAATCTCATCTCCATGAACTCTCAGCCCAGCCTTGGCGTGGAGTCTCTGCACCTGCCAGACACTGAGTCTATTATTGGAGTAGAGGAGGGTGAGACCAGCTGCTCTTTTTTCCGCCCTCTTATATGTGGTGACTGAAGTGGGATCGACCATTCCTCCTCTAGAGGCTCAACACGTTGTGGTGGGATGAGTGAACATTGCTTTAACTGTGAACGGAGCAGGTGGGTAGATGGAGAATGAATCATTAAACTGGAGTTGGAGAAGCCCTACCGGACCAAGTTTCTCTCTTGCAGAGCTTAAAAGGTGAAGTCTGCTGCTTAGGTGTCATTTAGCCCATGTCGTGGAACGCCATTTCAAAACTGTCCATTCTCCTAAAGCCTAACGCGTTTGTTTTGCTGGGGCACCTAGGAGCCCAGTTAAGGACCAGGACCTCATTGTGCTAGGCACTGTACAAACATTCAGTATCTCGAGCAACAGGCCTTCCTCCCATCCTTTACCTTCAGAGACGATATCCCAGTACATCTCACTGTCAGAAGCTGACTTACTCTCTGAAATAAATGTACTACTTGATATCATTTAATTACATTTGCTGTGTTCCTTTCCCGCTTTCCCCAGTCACATTTTCCTCCAAAAATTGTTTGGCATATCGAGCTCTTTAAATGAGTCTACCAGGTAGATGTTTTTGTTGAAGACTTCCTTCAGAATTGATATTATTAAGAATGCAGAGTTTTGCTGAGGTACTGCGTGTCTGTAATAGCTCCTATGCGAAGAGAGTGCGCTGCCTTGCTGTTGCTCCCTAGCTGAATGTAAAGGTAGTGCTGCTGTCAGTAAAGGTATTGAAATTGGGAGGATCTTGCAGGAGCTCCACCAGGTACCTGTGAATCTGATGTGGTTTGGCTACTGTCTCATCACTTGATGGGAGATGCTCCAGGGAGATGTCTTCTTTACTACAGCATTTCATAGGTTAGCTGAACAGGCTGTAATTCTAACTAAAAATAACAAAATATTTTCATAAAACGCAAAAATTCAGAGTGAAAATTGAAGTTACTTATTTCCATACCATTTGTGAGATATATTAAGAGATTACAAATCTCTTTCAGAATTACAGAAATGTAATCCTACTTTCAGAACAGTGCTTTGTTTAGCAAGAAGGTGCTAATGAGTTTCAGTTACTTCATTTGATGCTTTCATCACCATTTCAGCAACTTCTGTTCAGGGACCAATATTAAGACTTGGATTGATCTGTTACTGTGTTCCTGCATGTCACCTTAGTACTTGTTAAGGCAATATGGCATAGTAGCCTATATAAATTTAAAGTCAAGCCTTTGTTCCTCCTTTATGAAGGTTCTCATTTACACTTCACATACTTGGAAATTTCTTTTTCCAGCATCATCAAGTATTATTATGGAAATTAGCAGCAAATTTTAGTAAGTACCCCTTAAAACGTATGTGTTAACATTTCACTCCCACTGCTCCAGATAAATCATACAAGCCCCGTGGGCTTTAGACCACAGACTTGGAGCATGGAAGAAATCTTCTTTCCTTCCTCTTTCAATGTGACAAGGCATGGTGACAATGGGATTACTTCACTGGTCTTTTCCAGGGGATACAGGAGAAAGAACAGCCTTTGTGTGTCCTACACAATTAAAACTGTGTAGAAAGTGGCACACTGGTAACAGCCTTCCTTGAACCTTCCCAGGTGTCTAAGCTCCCTTCTCAGTGTGGAGATTGTCTGAGGCAGTAAGAACTGCTGCAACCCTAGGGCCATAAATTCTTGCATCAAGTACTTTGTTATGATTAAAAATGTCAGTATCTCAGTTTTAGATCTTTATCTAATGTGGTAGCTTTTGCAGGTACTGTATTTCCGATTTGATGGTGAGGTTTTGTTGTTGCAGTGTAAGGAGAAATGGACTAAGGCAACAAAGAGGCAAGGAGACACAGCTTCTATTTAAATAGTGAGGAAAAGATGAGTGATTAAAAAATTGGACAATGCGGAAACATGACAGCCATTTAAAACTATTTTAATCTCAAAGTGCTTTGATAAAACAATTGTCAGAAAACATTCCAGGTGGCAAGGGTTTCTGGTTTTGAGATCATGGTTACTGTCAGGTCAAGGAAGACAACTAAAGTGTGAACTATACTGTTCAAGATGTGCCAGGCATTTGAGTGCAGCATGCTGACAGGTGATACCTAATCTTTCTTCTACCAAAGTCCATCTTTGATACCACAATAATACTAGAATTAGGACAAGAGCAACCCAAAGTGAGGCATTGTTTAATTACAACCTTCTTAATAATTTTGGTTGGTTTTCAGTCCAAATTGATGACATCAATTGGTAAGATGTTAAAACAGTTTCAATTAATGAAGTATGTGAGATTTTTAATACAGAAAATCTATTGCTTCTTCCTAACGGGAGGAAGGAGCAGAGCTGCTCATGAGGGCAGAGTTAACGCCAGAGAAGGACTTCCCTCTAAGTCTTCTCCCAAGGTAGGTGAATTCCTGCTACTTGTTTATTGTAGAAATACCTTGTTTAAAAGCATTCTACAACACATGTGTAAATCATGGTTTAGCACACCAAAATGCATTCTCCCTTTCCTGTGTGCTGCTGTGGCATGAATGCAAGGAGCTGTCGATGGAGGATGCACCTCTTCAATCTTTCATATCTACTTTCATCTAACCTGTTCAACTTGTTTTGTTACCCATTAAAGAAAGGGAAATGGCTCACGTGAGGAACACTGGTGAACACTAAGGGAGGCTGCAGGGTTTGCTGGACTGGACAAGACATTGGAGACATTCAAAACCCGCCTGGAAGCCTTCCTGTGTGACCTCATCTGGGTGTTCCTGCTCCGGCAGGGGGATTGGACTGGATGAGCTTTAGAGGTCCCTTCCAATCCCTAACGTTCTGTGATTCTGTGACATGCTCTAA
Organism: Mesitornis unicolor; assembly: GCF_000695765.1. Lineage (NCBI taxonomy): Eukaryota > Metazoa > Chordata > Aves > Mesitornithiformes > Mesitornithidae > Mesitornis > Mesitornis unicolor. The sequence goes on along the minus strand of NW_010197629.1, from coordinate 40,698 downwards.
ACAATAGTTGGTCTTTTTTGCCTTTACTGAGTTCTCACATCTCACTTACCCTAGAGCAATTCTTAGCTGTCAGCCTAAACCAGAAAGTTCCTGAGGATTAACCTGGAGAATCCTGAATTTAAAAAATCAAGAGATGATGGATGGATTCTTCGGGTAGATCTTACGTTGCCATTTCCTTTGCGCTCTGTTCCTCTTGAGGTTCTCCTTCCTGCACTGTGCAGTTGTCCTTTTCACCCCGAGGCTTGGGCGCTCTGCAGAAATAATGATTGTCTAATACAGGAAATGGTTTGCAGTGCTTACTTGCTGCTTTGCCCCATGCATAAGAAATAGAGTGCAGTCACAGGGGTTAAGACAGAGAAGCCATGATGCTTAATAAGAGTGAAGTAGATGTAATTTTGCCTGTACTAGAAGATACAAACTGGCACGCTTTCATGAACAAGGAAAATACTTTTAGTCAAAGGGAAAAGAGCTGTACTGCATGGTTTTTATTACCTGTGAACATCAGAATCTTCTTCCAGCAAGTCAGTGGCATCTTTCCCTTTTTTCCTTACAAACTCTTCGCTTAGCCCAACCTGCTGGAGGGTGTGTCTGTAGCGACGCTCTGCTCCTTGACGAGCATCGTGCTATGAAATCGAAACTTAAACAGTAAGCATGTTGAACGGGGGCTTCCCCAAACAGTCAGGCTGTTTTAACTTCATAGCTGACACTCCTAATGGGAACAAGAGGACACCAAAGCCCCTGTCCAAAATTTTTGTCATAGTACAATACCAAAACTGAATACCAGGACAACGTCTCACATCTCTCAAAGCCAGAGCTCACCTTTTCCTGCTTCTGTTCTTTTCTTTTTCCTTCTTCTGTTCTCCTGCTGCTACAGCATTCCAGTCTTACAAGACTAGCGTACTCGTGTCTGAGTCCTGACTCTGACACTCAGATTGAGAATATGTGCAAAAAAGGGGTTGTGAGAAATTCTGGAAGAATGTTTGCTTGTAATTTGTAAGCACAAACCACAGTGGAGTTCAGTAAATGGAGAGCACCTGTGAAATAGCTTCGTATCAGCTCATCTTCATGAAACTAAAAACCAAGAATCCTGGATCCTGTATCCTCACTGCCTCCAAATAAACCTTGCAAATTAATCTGAGATGACGGTTTTCCAGAGGGACTGGCCAGTTCCTAAAGATTCAGGTGTTCTATATGGGAGGACAGAAATCTTCTCAACAGGAGTGAATGCTATTGATACTGGTGAATTCTTACTAACCTGGCAAACAGAAATGTTACCAATATTTATCATATCATCTCTGCCTCCAGTAACCACCCATATGAACAGAAAGTCTGACCCAGGAGGGTACTTTCTATTGAGAAATTTAAATCAGCGCATTGTCAATGTATTGTCACTATGTCTCTAACCAGTTATCATCCCTGCAAGGAGACAGAACTAAGAGAGAAAACCTAGGGAAAAAGATATTTATAGAGAGTACAGATTGTATCTACACCTCAAGTGCAATACAGATTTGCAGCTGGTACTGCGTGATGGATGAGATGTGCTGAATGCAACCCCAAGAGCAGAGCTTGCAGGCGTTATAAGCAACATAACTGTCATTAATGTTCTTCTAGTAGCACAAGAGGTACAAAGAAGTGCTCAGCTGGAGAGGGTGTTAAATTTAAAAAAGTTTCAAATGTCTAGACTGCAGGCTATGGTATTCAGGTGCAGAACAGGTATTCATGTAATTTCTGGTGTGGTAAGACCTTGATTTTGATCAGACCATATATTTTGATTGCAATATACACTAGGGACTGGAAAACTACAACCAAGAAACCAAGAAAGTCTTAAGTGTTTTTTTCAAGTGGTGGGGAAGAATTTAACTTATACTTGGGTGGCCCTTCCATGTGTTATTTTGAGTGTGGTCAAGAGACTGTGCAACCATTTGCACCTTCTTACCCGTGAATTAACATGAGACTAGATTTCTTATGCTTGTCTTAAATGAAAGATCATTTATCCTGTTGCCCAGAGACACTCTGTAACTTTGACCAGTTACCTTGGTGACCTGTTCAAAGAGGTATGGTCTGTTCTTGACACGCAGCTGCATTTCTTCCAGCTCCTTCCTGTATTCCTTTGTTCTCTCTCTCATCTTTTGCCTGCAATGGAAAAGTTGCCAGTCTCATACAGGTTCCCTCTGGCTGTAGCTGATCAGGAACGAGGAACTCTCAGTAACTGTTCTGTGCTTTAATAGCTCTGGTAAATCTCTTGATTCTGAATGCTGGGCAAAAAAAATCCTATCGCTGGCAAGTTAGAGACCCTTTAGCAAAGCTTTACTACTGGACTGCAAGCAGAGAACCAGTGCTCACGTTTTCAGAAAACCTTGTCTTATGTGCACGTTACGAAATCACACATTTCAGTTGGCTTGTTTGTACAAATTAGTTTATACAAATGTTAATCTAAAGGAAACTTCTGTGTGGAAGGAGTAGTGTGGAATTGTCAAGAAATCCAAATGAATGTGGAAAGGGTATGACAGCCAAAAAAGTCAGGCTGGGAATGTTCTTGGACCCAATTCCTCCTAAAGAATTATCTGATGATCCCCAGTTAGTAAAGCAAATGGTTATTTCCGTGCAGAACAGGATACTGACCAGTTCTGTTTCAACTTCTCCTTGTGTGTTTCCTCCAGACTTTTATGTGGATCCAGGGCTTTTGCTCGGCTGTTCACCGACTTCCGCATAGCTTGGCATTTCTTCTTCTGTTTCTCCAGCCAATAAATTCCTTCTTTGTCCGCTTCCTTTTTGTTATCTTGGGAGTATCTATGTAGAAAAAAGTTACTAATGAGCTCGCTTAAGACTGCCCGATGACACGCTAGAGGGGGATTTCACTTTTGTAATCCTCTACGAAGAAAAGCAACATTTCAGACATACAAGTGTGCAGCTCCCACATCAACTGGGAGGCAGGGCAAGAATTAGCGAAGAAAGACAGACAAACATTTAGGAAAAGTGCTGTCGATGTAGTTGATGTGATAAGGGAAAGCACTTTTTTTTCCCTCCATTTTGGTCAGTAGTGGGGGTATGGTCTTGCAGACAGGATTTTCTACTTACCTAATAGCAGATTCCCTTTTTCTAGTTGCATCTGTTATATGCACTGGGAGAGTGTTGGATGAGAGAGAGGAAAGCCCAGTCAGAGAATGACTTTTTTGTACCGAAACCTTGGAAAGCTGCTGAGAATCCTGAAAAAAAATGGAACTTCATTCAGTGATTTTGTTCACAGTACAGAACCTGCTCGTTCTTTGTCTGCCAAAGAGAACTGCTGGGCTATGTGGGCAATGCTCTCATTCTTCTCTCTTCCATCAGTAGGGATTTACGTGGGGAAGGGATAAGGGGAAGGAGATGTGTTTAGGAGTATGGAAAGGTGGCTGAGCTTTAGCTGTCATCGCTCACCTCTTTGTGTAGAATTTTGTTGTCTGGTTTGTCCTGGATTTCTGCAGTACTCCCAAGACAAGGGCAGAGGTCACAGGACATTAATCATCCATAAATAAAAGCTATAAATTTAAGAAGTTGCTACCTGCATTGGAGAAAGCAGTACCACAGAAATACCCAGCCATCTCACCTTTATCTTTTCATTAGCCTGCCTCTGCCTGCCATGGAGATTGGAGGTTCTTAGCTTGAACGGCTTATTACGAGTTGCCTCTTTGATTTCTTGTCTCCTTACTGCTTCCTTCTGAAATGCCCAGTAAAGCTCTTCAAAATCCGGTATTGTTGGATTAATCCTTGGTTTGAAGCTGAAACTTCTGTCCTGCAAGAAGCCAAGTCTTTCCTGCTTAGTTTTAGTGGCAGTTCGGGACTGAGGCTCCCTCCGACAGTTGCTCGTATCTATAAGAGCTACGGAGCTCTCAAGCAAATCCTTGGCTCGCATTTGAATGCGGATTTCTCTGTAGAGTTCAGCTTCTAATGAATCAAAAGCAAAGCAATGAGAAGAACATGAGTGACATAAAAGGCTGCAAAATTGCAACAATTCTAAACTTTTCTTTATGATGTGATTTTCTTTATACACGTATAGGAGTGGCCAGACATCCTGTGTTCTCTTTCCCCACTTTCCAGTCTCTCTCTCCTCTGCCTATTCAAAGATACCAGAAAAAACCATGGCAGAGTCTCTTTCTTAGGCATTAATCTCTAGAGATCTCTTTCACTTATCAGAGTAAGTTATTGAACGGGCCTTCTCTTATTCCCATTCTTAGGGGTACCAGAAAACTCGTGCTGTTTGTCTTGCAGCAGTGTTGTGTTACTCAAGGTTCTACTTTTCACACGGGACTTTACATCATTACATTGACCGTGTGATCAAAACGGGCTGTTCAAATAAACTTGTAGCAGGTGGTGGCTTTTCTGTGTAATATCCAGCAGTGTTTGTCTATATTGGAAAAGATTTCAAGTAGGGAACATTTGGTGGATGGATCTTGTCATGTGACTTCTGTGACAAACTTTCCACAGAAAGAATGTGTTTCGGGGGATGGCATCAGCGTCCGCTCCTGTGCAGCACTGTTTGTGAAGATGTAGACAAACCGCTGGCTGTGGTTTGGAGGGGTTTGTTGTTTGCTTTTAGAAAAAGAAAATCAGTACTGCTGTTTGCAAACTCAGACTTTTTCTGAGTCTGCTTATAAGTTTGCATTGACCGAGGTATGAAATGTTCATTCCTCCTCCCTTCTCATACACCAGAAAAAAAACAGAACAATGGCTTGTCCTCTGCTTTCTTTTACCTTTCCAGTCGACTTAGTTTAGTACACAACAGAATGTTTTCTGATGCAAACTGAACTGGTGTATGCTCGAGAAGAAATCAGTGGGAAACAGTAAAAAAAAAAGGAAGGAGTGAGAAAAGCCATGAGAATTGTCAAGGACTGGTTTAGTTCCTGTATTCAAGCATGAAGTCTGGATGGCTTACTTCAAACTTACAACTGTGGGGGCTTAAGCCATCTGAACGAAAGCAAGCATCAGGAAAATGTCCTTGAGTGTCCCTCTGACTAGATGGGTCCTGGCACCTACCTCCCCTGTTCAGCACTTACCAAGAAGGTGGAGAGTGGGAAGGGAGCTGAAAACATCAGAGAATGGCAGGGGAGACCGGGCCACTGCCCCATCACTTAGAACTGCACTAAGTGTCTGATTTGGGCTCAGGAAATATTTTCTTCCTAGGGGCCCTGTGCAGCACAGATCACTCGGGTGGGAGTAAAACTGAGTTCCACATGGACCTTGGACACTTCGGGCACTGTTTGTGCCACAAATCACTTAAATCCCTTTAGCATAACCAAAGACACGGACTCCAGTGCAGGGAGGGATTCCCAGACTGTCGTGATTTGCAGCAAAAGGGGTATGGAAATCTGTCTGAAGAGCTCAGTGTGTACCCATGTGTGCTGGGGTACAGAACTGCTGCTGCTGACCCTGAGACAAGGCCACTAAATTTAGGACACTGCCATAAGAGTATCTAGATGAAAGGTAACGACCAGTGATAGACAGGAGATGAGACACCACCAGGGGAGGTAATGACACTGGCTCTGTACTCCAAGTAACACCCCCTGGGCCATGGTCCTACCTCCAGCATGGAGACAGCAAGGGACAGGCAGAGCCCTGACATTTTACCTTTGAGTTTATCTCCAAGAAGCGGATCGTAAGTAGATTTAGGAACTTTTTTACTGGCTTGCTTCTCTTTGGAGCTCTCATTTAGGGATGCTGCTGCCAGGAACTTTAGTCTGATAGCTTCTTTCTTTTTCTCCTCCTTCTCCAGGAAACTGAAGGGCCGCTGAGTTGAAAGTAGCAGCTCCTTTCTTTTCTGTGTTGTTCTTTGCCTGCGAATCTCATTCTGCTCCATTATTTCCTGGTAAAGGGGCAGAAACACATGGGCAGGTACAGGCTGGGCCCGAAATTGCTTCTGACATTCAGCTTCATCCTGGCTTTGCCTTTTGTCTCTCTGTTTGTCTAGTTCAAGAAACATGTATGACTTCATCAACTGGGACTTTTTGCGAGCTTCCCGCAGTGTCATTTTGAAGGGCTGAGGGATGGTGATGGAAGGGATCCAGGGAGATGAAGCGCTCTTTGGCCTCAAGCGGGATTTAGGAAACAAATGAGGCTTTTGCTGATCCCAGGTACTGTCCGAGGTGAGGTCGGTCAAAGAACTGGACTGCCTTTTGTTACCAGATGTACGACTAAGACAAACACACGGTGAAGGGAAATAAGGGAAATTATTAATAATAGAGTTACAAGAAGGGTGACACTGTTGATTAAGAGAAACAGGACAAGCCTAATGACCATAGGCCAAGTCAGTCATTAGAGGACAGGCCTAGGGCATATCGTTCTCAGGCTTTGTATTTTGCTTTGCTATCAAAGTGCATGATCAGAGCTTTGCTTGTTTTCCCTTTACAAAGTATAAAATGACAATTATGCTTACTTAGCCTTGTAATGCAGTTTATTATGCTGCTAATACTCTACTGCCAGAAAAGCCACAAGTAAACCAGAAAGTTCCAGCTTTAGGGATATCTGGCTGATACTCAACACAAAGACAAACTCGGGAGAGGCAATCAATTAAGCACAGATGCACAAATCCTAGTGAACGGTACCAAACACCAGCCTTCCTAAGACGCTGATGGAAGGGCCATTGCAAGGAACTGCTGTAGTGCAACTCTTAAGAGGTTCAGCTGGGAACTTTGCAGCTGATAAGAAGATTGTATAATTGATAATAAGACAAAAACCCCAGGACTATCTTGGCTCTCATTGAAATAGCAAACTTCTCATAGTATACTTGAGGGTGACTGTGAAACGGAGTAAAACTTATGAGATATTTAGGGAAGGAATAAATGCAGGTAAAAGGAAAGATGAAGGTGATCAGAGTGGACCAAGAACAACAAAATGGGAAAAGGGGGGAAACAGAACAGGCTCCTGGTCAATACACTTGCCTGGTGACTGCTGCAGTCTGGTTTTCTTTATTAATTCTTTCCTTTGCAAGAGCATGTGAGTGTGTGTGACCTGCTAATGAACTTCAAGCTGGACTAACCCCAGAGAAACACAAGTGGTCCGAGTGCTAGATGCTGGAAACACCATAGCTCCTAAGACTGGACACTGTGCAGAAACAGGTGTGATCTGCTAGCACATTAAGCATGATTACCTGGTGAGCAGGAATTGTGCTGCTCATGATTTGTGTCAATGCTGCTTATGTGGGCCCCCGTTAGCCCCATCCTCCCATCTGTGAACACACTTGTGGCCGTGTTTTGGTACCAGACACGTGCATCTCGGGACTTCACGCCCTGCCTCGTCACGGGCCAGAAGCAGCAGGACTCCCCCATGGCATTTCACCATTTCTACCAGGTTCAATCCTACCTGAGAGCGTCCCACAGCTTCTCACGCAGGACTGCTGCCTCCCGCCTGAACTGCTCCAGCTCCTCATCCTCTTCGGATACCTGGAGGTCGCCCTTTAACTCTTCCGGGGAGGGTAAGCTCGCTTCTAACGGAGACCGCCGGCCTCCCATCCCGACAGCTCCTCGCCCGGTGGCGGGAGATGCAGGAATTGGCTCGTTACGGTCTGAGGGGATGCCACGTCGCCTGGAAGAAAAAAAACATCAAGAGTGCTCGTTCTGGGGGTGCGATCTTTCTCCACATCCGCTCCCGGCTCCACCTCAGCCCCG
>NW_010197629.1:32752-32963 GCF_000695765.1 Mesitornis unicolor | reverse complement strand
GGTAGCGCTGTAGGCCCTCCTTTTTGACCAAAAGCAGCCAATCAGACTCCAAGACGGGCAGCAACAACAGCTCGCTGATTGGTGTTTTGCTTAGTGTCCGCCCCCAGGCAGGCTGCGTTGTCATGGTTTCCCGGAGCGACTTCCGCTGGGACGTGGTTGGTGTGTCGTCACTTCCGCAATCATGGCAGGTGCCTGCGGGAAGCGGGCGCGT
>NW_010197629.1:9471-32563 GCF_000695765.1 Mesitornis unicolor | reverse complement strand
GGTGTCTCCGCGGGTTTCGTGTCTCGCTCCCCTCGCTGTGTCACCGGGAGGATCCCCAAAACCTTTGTGTGTCAGTGCGTGGAGTGTCCGCTCACCCCGTATTTTAAACACTTGGGACACCGGTTGAAGCGGGTTTGGGCTTGGTTTGTGTCTCCAGGGGTCCCGAGAGCGCGGGCTGCTGCTCCGGTTGCAGCGTTGACTCACAGGGCTGTGACAGTGGCAGAAACCTAACGAAGGGAGTGCGGAGAAGAGCAGAAGAGCACAGATCCTGAGCGATAAGCGCTTTGGGCTTTGTGAGGGTTTACCTCGCAGTCTTGCTGTTGCTCTGCCTGTGTTGTAAGCAAGACCACAGAGGAATTGGGACAGCGTAAGGATTCCCTCCGGCAGTGATGTCTAAGGCTAACGCGCAGGTTTGGGACCTCTCAAGAGATGCAGTTGTGTTGTGCATGATCTAGAAAATAGGCTCAGGGCACTGCTGTTGTCAGGGCGGCTGCAGCAGTAAACTCTGGGTGTTAAAAGGACACGGTTTCTGGTCTTGGCACCTTCTGCAGCCGTAGCAGGCGGATGCAACAAGCATGACTGATGCAGCTGGAGTGGGATTTACTCCTTACTTCAGGCACCTCTTAATTTTTTTTCAGTTCTCTATAACTGAAAGTTAAAGTCTGAACTGCCTGTGCTGTGTCAGAATTTAAGGACAAAGAAAATATTGGTGTAGTTGCTCAGTATCGTAGAAGTTTTGGTTTGGTCTCTTGTTGTAATAAGTAAATTTATGTTTAAACTCTACAATCCACGTGTGGAGTGAACGTTGCAGATTTCACACAATCCCAGACCGTTAGGGATTGGAAGGGACCTCAAAAGCTCATCCAGTCCAATCCCCCTGCCGGAGCAGGAACACCCAGATGAGGTTGCACAGGAAGGCGTCCAGGCGGGTTTTGAATGTCTGCAGAGGAGACTCCACAACCTCTCTGGGCAGCCTGGTCCAGGGCTCTGTCACCCTCACTGAGAAGAAGTTTCTTCTCAAATCGAAGTGGAACCTCCTGTGTTCCAGCTTGTGTTCGTTAATACTTGACACACTTGTTGTGTCACTCGTTAATACTTCAATAATGAGCTTTCATGACAAAATAGGCACAAATTTGTACAAAAAGAAGATGTTTAACCCTTGCTTTAACTGCAAAAAGGTTGTCTGTCTCAGTAACAGGACTGTAATCTTAAAGCTTTAACATACAAAAGTTCACCCGGCAGATCAAAACTCCTAAGTATGTTCCTTTACTACGTTTTACATCTGCTCTGTCTTACTACAGAAATGCACAGGTGTCGACTGACACAGAAATAAGAACGGAGATTTTTTTGTTAGGAGCAGTGTAACAGAGCACGTGTTTGCTCGTTTTAGGGCACGATATTCACTTCCATGATAAGAAGATAGCTTTGCTGGAGGCCGGTCCTAGGAAGGAGTGTGATCCTGTGCCAGACAGGTACAGTAACAGGGTCAGTTCCATCTCCCCGGGATCAGCAACCCTCCTCAGCAGTGAGTATGATGATGTAATTTGGATCTTTAACAGCTTATCTGAGCTGGTTTTATTTTGTTTAAGCAGAACCCCTTTGAGCACGTGCTGCCTTCATCCTAAACTCAAGGGGATTATTTGCCTTTTTCTCTTATTTTTCTGTGTGCTGAATTGTGGTGGTTAGGTCAGGTGTCTCTGGGTAGCGGGGATCTGTGTTCTGGTGTCTTGGTCTGGTTTGTTATAGAAATATCTGTGACTTTAGGCTAGTGAAAGGCTGTAAGGTGCTTTCCACAGCATCTGGAATGTTCTGTTCACAAGAGAAGCACATACTTAGTGCTCTGTAGTCTGGTAACTGACTTCTGGTTACTGTTCAGTTTAAAGAGAGATTTGAGCCTTGATTCCTTATGGAGAAGGAAATGTTCTAAGCAGCGATGGCTGTGGGTTTGTGTGTCTGTTTTATTACTCAGCAGTGGGACAGTGAGAGCTGACTGTTACATTGCAGTGCCCATGGGAAGCTCTTGTTTCTTTCCTACTGGCTTGTGTTAACGGTAAAATAATGTGATGCTGGAGCTGTGAAAGTATTGAGGCCGACCTGGCCCTGTCTGGGGGTGGTGCAAGTGGGGTCTGCGCACTGATGGTCAGGGAGGGAGGAGGAGATGTGGGGTGAGCTTCAGTTTTGTTTGGGTCTCTGTCCCAGGGGAACCTTTAGCTCCATGCATTTGTGTCCTTTTGCAGGTTTTGGTGCCTGGGATCACGTCTGCAGCCTAAGACTCAAACCGTTCCGGCGAATGCAGGTGCCTTCCTCAGGGCTGCAAACACACCACGTGTCTGTCTGCTCCCAGTTCTCAGAAGCACTTACGTTAATGATCCAAGGTTTTTTGCTTTGGCAAAGGGCCGGTCATGCTTATGGTGATTCCTGTTACTTTTTTGGGGGTAGCAGCCTACTCAGAAATACCCATCCTCAGAGCCTGGATGTTACAGGATGAAAGGTTGATTCCTAATGGAAGCTGTAGGTACTGAGGCATGGGTGCCAGTCGGGGAATAAAGGTAAAGGTGTGCGTTTGTTTTGGCTGGGATAGGGTTCATTTTCTTCACAGCTTGTATGGTGCTGTGCTTTGGATTTGTGATGAAAAGTGTAGATAACACAGGGGTGTACTTGCTGTTGCTGAGCAGTGGTTACACAGGGCCAAGGCCATTTCTGCTGCTCTGCCCCGCCAGCGAGCAGGCTGGGGGTGCACAAGAAGCTGGGAGGGGACACAGCTGGGACCGCTGACCCCCACTGGCCTGAGGGACATCCCACACCATGCAGTGTTGTGCTCAGCAATACAATCTGGGGGAAAGGAGGAGGAAGGGGGGACATTTGGAGTGATGGGGTTTGTCTTCTCAAGTAACCGTTATGCATGGAGGAGCCCTGCTCTCCTGGCGATGGCTAAACACCTGCCTGCCAGCGGGAAGCAGCGAATGCATTCCCTGTTTTGCTTTGCTTATATGCGCAGCTTTTGCTTTACCTATCGAACTGTCTTTATCTCGACCCACGAGTTTTCTCACTTTTACCCTTCCAGTTCTCTTCCCCGTCCCACTGTGGGAGAGTGAGCAAGCGGCTGTGTGGTGCTGAGCTGCCTGTCAGGGTTAACCTGTTACGGGGGGGTAGAGCAGCTTTATCTGTTAATTATGGAATAGGAAAGTATGGATAAAAAACTTCCTTTGCAATCAGGGTTTGAGATGAAGCTGGATCATTGCATGAAATTAATTCTGTGATGTACTTTAGTAGCTGGGGATGGACAGTAACCCAGGACGTTTCCTCTAGTTCTGTATTTCTAGGTTGCCACATCCTTTTCCTGTTAAGATGGCTACATTTGTAGTTCCTGAAGTTCCTGCAGCTTCATGTAATGTATTTTTTTCTTTGTAGGTGTGGGATGCTTGTTCAGAAGCCATGATCATTTTTGAGAAAGATGACTTAGATGACATGGGTTACATAGTGGAGAATGATGTCATTATGTCTGCTCTCACAAAACAGTTGGATGCAGTAGCAGGTAGTAGACAACTTCTTCAATATTTTATTTCCTGCGGAGAGCTTCCAGTTACTTGCCTTACTTTGTGTGTGCAAAGTTATGAAAGGGTGAAAGATAATTCATCTAACAAGTAACTTGGACATAGGCAGCTTCTTGAATTGGGTGGGGGGAGGGAGAAATCTGTCTTCCAACGGCTATACAGCAAGAAAGCAATTGCACACGTAGTTCTCCAGAACAAGGTCTCTCCAAAAATAGACTTAATCAAAAGATCTGGAGCTCTCTATCCAGAACAGGCCTTGCAGTGATGAGGGGTTGGCCAGGTCTGTTCTGTCAGGGTGCCTGTGTGGTCAGTTCTTAGGGTGCCGTTAAGCCATGCGTGGCCTTTGCTGTTGTAGTGATGTTTCCTTGTTTCCATGTCTGTGTCATGCTGTGACCGTGGTACTTTGTGTTCCCATCAGACCGGGTGGAGGTTTTCTACGGGAGCAGAGCAGTCGGGTATACCTGGCCCCTTCCCTCTCACAGCAGTGACACAAGCCCTTGGGTCCAAATTGAGTTAGCTGATGGACGCAGACTTCAGACCAAACTGCTGGTAACTAAACTTTTTATTTCTGTTGATCAGGCGTCATCTCTCAGCCAAGTCCTTTCCGCTGGGTTTGGTTCTGATTCCGTGTGTGCCGCTCCACCCACGTGAAGGGCTGGAGTGAGGTGAGTGGCTGGCTCTGTCAGGTGCGGTGGGACACGGTGCTTAGCCTTTTCTGTACCTCAGGCCAGGAGACTGTGCTGAACTGGACAAGAGCAGAAGGGGCCACCTCTTCTGGTTTTTGGAGACTTGTTTCTGAATAAACAACAAATGTGTACATGCAGGCTGAGGTTTGTAGGCTGCAATGTTGGTGTTCCCAGGAGCTGCTGAAGAGGTTGCTTTGGATCTCTCTGTTTTGCAGATTGGTGCAGATGGTCATAACTCTGTAGTCCGGAAGGAAGCTGAAATTAAAAACATTGAGCATCAGTATGACCAGTCGGCTGTGGTGGCAACTCTTCATTTGTCTGAGGTGAAATTCTGTTGATTGACTCATCTGTAAGCAGCAGAGCAGCTGATCCAGGTCATTTGTTCATAGCTGTCCACTTGCTTCTTTCCACTGTAGGCCACAGACAATAACGTAGCGTGGCAGAGGTTCCTTCCCACAGGGCCAATCGCGCTGCTTCCGGTAAGATGGCTCGTGGTCTGCATTTTTTGTGTGTTTTTAGTCTGTTCTAGTAACTTTCTTTCTGTCTGTGCCTTTCTGTGTTTGCCTCTGTCTCTTCTGTCCATCTGCCCTTTACTTTTCAGTTACTGCATTTGTTTTCCCCTCTTGCCCTCCTACTTTATCCTTGGTATTTCCCACTTGTAGCAAGTTTGGGCTGGAAGAGTAATGTGCAGAGGGACTGGTGTGGGGCAGGGCAGTGGGGAAATCTTTGCACTGGTTGTTTATTTTCACGGCTTTTTCTCTTGATGCTTACCCTTGATGTTCTCTTAAACCAGTTGTCTGACACTGCCAGCTCTCTGGTCTGGTCTACATCTCATGAACGTGCCTCAGAACTTCTCGCTATGGATGAGGAAAGTTTTGTGGATAGCATCAACTCTGCCTTTGTGAGTATCAGCCTTGTGGTGGGTACGAAGCTGACTTGGTTGTAGTCACAAGAAATACAGTGGAACCCTACAGGTTAAAGGGCAGTAAGGGGAGAGGCGAATTCCCAAGTTCCTTCCTCTGGTGAGGATGATATTAGAAAGGCACTTAGCAAAGAAAGGATGACCCCTTGAGACTGAATTAGGTTAATTCTGAAAGTCACAGAAGTTGTTGAACTAAATTTCCAAAAGGTGGGAAGGGAAGGCTCATCCTAGCTGGAAACTTGTTTGTCCTAAAACAATGAAGATAGTTTATTCTACTGTATAGTTTTGTCCAAGTGGTTAAAATTCAGTAGCGGGTGCTCATTCACTTTATCTTTTTCCAACTGGATTTTTTTGTACGTCTGCTTTGGGTTTACACATATTTGCTTTTTTCAGTGGAGCAATATAAACCACTCCAACTTCATTGACACTGCTGGGGCCATGTTTCGCTCCGCTCTTTTGCTCCTGAAACCCTCAGGGACTGCAGTTCGTCAGCTGCCCCCAAGCGTTGCCAAAGTAGACCCAGAGAGCCGGGCCATGTTCCCTCTTGGACTGGGGCATGCGACCCAGTACGTCCGGCACCGTGTGGCTCTTATCGGGTAAGATCCCCTGCGGTAGCCCTCGTGTGGGTGGGTGGCGTGTGGTTAGAAATGATGCGAGTACAGCAGCTCCTACTCAACAAACAGGATGGTTAGAAATCATTTCTAGTTTCAGTTTGGCTTTATCCAGGCCCAGTTTGTACCATGTGCTCTCATGCCAACAAAGTCCTTTTGTTCGAGTAGTCTCTGTCCATTGTGTGTGCTTTCTATGTAAATGGTGAGAGAATTATTTCCCTTTTCTGGTTTGTACAGTCCAGTAAAACAATCCAGTGTCTCACGCTGGACCTGTGCTTCCCCAGACACTGTGACAGCCATTCTGAGCTCCAGTTCGAGTTTTAAACTCACCTTCCTTGAACACAAGAGACAAAGCTTAGAAATTATTCTGGATGGGTTGAAAGGCTTTTGTACGGTGGTCTGTAGAAACAGGGAAATACCTTTTACATTCTAAGGTTGCATGTACTGTTTTCTCTGCCACAGCTGCAATATGGTGGTAGCTTATAGTACGTCTTGGATTCTGTGTTATACTTCAGATAATTTTCATCTTTCCAACTTGTGAGCCACTCTGTCCTTGGGAGAACTCTGTACTTTACAGCTTGTTAAAATCCATCATCTTTCACACCCAAACTTAATTTCATTTCTCTAGCTTTTAGATGCCCTTATCAATACGTCTGGCTTTGTTCTTTACAGATTGCTCATAAAAGAACCCGATTCTGGTTTTATTCAATGATATCCCACTTCTCCTTTGTATTCATGGTGTCTCTCTACTTTGTGTTTGTGAAACGTGCCAGTGACACACCTCCTGTTGTGCCGAGGTCGCTTACAAAAGCATTGAGGCCTGTTCCACACGTGATCTGAGAGGATTTTGTTTCCTCTTTGTAATTTTTCCTTTCAGAACTGCTTTTTGTTATCTCCCCTTTGTCTTGCTGCTCACAACTGCAGAGGCAGTCAGGTAGTTCAGTGTAGCATGCAAGGAGGTACTGGGTAAAGCGTACGCGCTGCTGTAAGGTGGTGTTCATTGCAAAGAGGTGAGGAGTGCTATGCTGATCCCTTCTGGGGTTTGTCAGCCATTAAGGCTTTGTTCAAGAAGGGGTATAAATTTCTGTCTTCTCTTGCTCCAGGGACGCAGCGCACAGAGTCCACCCCCTTGCAGGACAAGGCGTGAACCTGGGCTTTGGTGACATTGCATGTTTAGCCCATCACCTCAGTGCAGCGGCCTTCAACGGCAGCGATCTGGGTAAGGGTCCCAGACAACGCAGTGGCAGTAAGATGATCACTTACAGGCCTCACCGCCAGCACCAGGACAAGCACGACCTCTGCCGCAGGTTCAACGTGCTGCTGTCTTGTGTTTGAAAGGCACAAGTACCTTTGAAGCAAAACTGTTCTGATGTCCATTGGCTGTGGAGCAGCTAAAAGATTCTTGGACGCAGTTTCCATTGCACAAATCTCAAAGCTGCTTTAACAAAACAAAAAGTTCTGCAGCGTGGTAGTTAAAGAGGTGGTGAGATGAAGACCAGTAGCTGATGGAAGGAGGCCCTTATTAAGATGGACTATTTCTCTGTTCTCTTTCTGTGCTTTCAGTTATCAGTGCAGACTGCTACATACACAAGATGCACAACTGTTTGTGGCAAGTTAATTTTAATAGGAGCATTAAATTCTCTCTTCCAGGCTCCTTAAAACATCTCTTAAAGTTTGAGACAGAACGTCAGAGGCACAACGTCTCCCTGATAGCTGCCATTGATGTGCTCAAGAGGCTTTACTCCACAAGGCTGGCTCCCTTGGTGTTGCTGAGGACATGGGGACTGCAAGCAACAAATGCCCTGCCTCCTGTCAAAGTAAGAATCCATAGGAAGAGTCCAGAACTACTCTTGAAATACACACAAGCTTTGAAGATTTTATATTCTTTAAACATTTTTGGTTGGAAAATTCTGCTTGTTCAGACTGAGGTTGTGTCCCCTGAACGAGCCTGAGGAGTTCCTAAGTAACTGAAGGCTCAGTAGTAACTGGTTTTTCCTGCAGCACAAGGGAAGATAAGGATCTATCTGTATCCTCTCTATTAGTGGTTAAAACCAAAGACTTCTAACCTCTATTTTGCTATGGAATGAAAATCACAGAATCCCAGAACGTTAGGGATTGGAAGGGACCTCAAAAGCTCATCCAGTCCAATCCCCCTGCTGGAGCAGGAACACCCAGATGGGGTTGCACAGGAAGGCGTCCAGGTGGGGTTTGAATGTCTGCAGAGAAGGAGACTCCACAACCTCTCTGGGCAGCCTGGTCCAGTGCTCTGTCACCCTCACTGAGAAGAAGTTTCTTCTCAAATTGAAGTGGAACCTCCTGTGTTCCAGCTTGTGCCCATTACCCCTTGTCCTATCATTGTTTGTCACCGAGAAGAGCCTGGCTCCATCCTCGTGACACTCACCCTTTAAATATTTATAAACATGAATGAGGTCTCCCCTCAGTCTCCTCTTCTGCAAACTAAAGAGACCCAGCTCCCTCAGCCGCTCCTCATAAGGGAGATGCTCCACTCCCTCGATCATCTTTGTAGCCCTACGCTGGACTCTCTCCAGCAGTTCCCTGTCCTTCTTGAACTGAGGGGCCCAGAACTGGACACAATATTCCAGATGTGGTCTCACCAAGGCAGAGTAGAGGGGGAGGAGAACCTCTCTCAACCTAAAAAATGTGCAACCTTGAACTGCATTCCAGAAATGCACTATGAAAACCCAGCCAGCCCTACAGAAACACATCTCCACTAAGAATAAGGCATCAGGTGACTGGACAGATGTGGTGTGCAGCTCACATGGCTTCCTGCTCCTGTCCTGTTTTGTCTTGTCAAATTGTTCCCTCCTGGCAGAAGTGCAAGTCTCAAATGGAAGTCACCTGAAGAACACGTTGGCAAGAAGGTTCAGTCTTAAACACAGACCCTCTATTTTGCGGCCTGGCTGCCTAAATTCTGCACCATCTTGACCTAGTTACTGGATTTTCATGAGGTTCCTTAAGCCACCTGCTCTTTTTTCTATTAAACACAGGTAGCCTGTTACCTTTGTGGTATGCTCATGGGTAAGACACTACCTGAGTTGAAGAGCAGTAAATTCCTAAGGCTCAGCGGCTGCCACTGACAAGGTGTCTGTATTAGTTGCACTAAAAAGAGGACTATGCTGCTGCTTCAGTACTCAGATGTTTGGGGTTTTTTTTTCCCCCTGCTTCTCTGTTTAAAGCACAAAACCAAATTCAGACCTCTTTTTTCTGAGCACAGAACGTGTTGGTAACACCTCCGTTTTGTGCTGCTTAGAAAGGAAGCCAATGCTCCAACTTCCTTAGGTTTCCATCTGCGGGGACAGGTGCTGTGCACTGGGCTGGAAAGGCTGACCAAGAACTGCTGCCCATCTGTACATGAAGGGGAAGGTGACTACAGCTGCTTTCTACATGTATGCTGATTACCAGTTTACAAATAATGCTTTATCTTTTTCTTTTCCCTTTCTAGGAGCAAATCGTGGCTTTTGCCAGCAAGTGATCTGCTGTCAGTTTGGAACAGCAGCTTGCCAGTGAATACATTGCCCTTAAAAGCCCTGTGACCGACTTGAACCTTTGAACTGTGTTATTTTAATTTATCAATAAAACTGAGGCATTGAGCTGTGTGTTACATCATCCACTGGTTCATGCAAAAGTTTTGTCTCATCTGCTCTCCTCAAGAGGATTTAGGGTCTCTTCCTGTAGTACCACGTTGTCTTCAGCCACAGACCTGTCTGTACAATCTGCTTTTGATTTGGGCCTTTTGAATTGAAAACTGAGGTGGAAACAGCTGTCTGTCTGCTCGCAAATGCTGGATTTTGCCAGCTACCACTTTTGCTGCTCAATTACTTTTCTGCTGTGATTTCTAGAGCTGTAATGACACTCCTGGGTTCTTGGCACTTCCTGGACTAGGAAAGGAGGGGTAGTTTTCAGTAGAGGAGAGCCAACTCACGATGGCACCTTTTTCCTTGCCTTTCTCTTGGTGTTTTGTTTAATTTTGTGGAATGGGCTCATCTTAAGGGCTCTACAAAAAAGAGATGCAAGACAGCAGTAATATCTAGGAAAGAAAACTGCCCCACAACGTCTTGAATATTGTTAAAAATGCTTTAATTACTAAAATAGACATTCAAGATATTCTGTCTTGGGTTCCAAACACCAGCCTCCTGCATTAGACATCTGACACTCACAACATTCAGTGAGCACTGCCCATGGGCAAGATTTACACGTATGGTTACACAGCATCAGGAATTAACATCAGAAAGAACAAGTTTTGAACTGAAAGCCATTACTTGTGCTTCTTCAGTCACTCGTATCAGGGCTCCAAGTAGAATGCTTCTCCTAAAGGGCCGCTTAGTCTTTAGTCAAGCCAATGAATAATCTCATTGCACTAGGGTAAGTGGGAGGACTTGCCTGGCTTCTCTGGATCCCCACCCACCTTGAGAAAAGATGTAAACAGCAGGGGCTCAATTCTGCAATTCCTTGCAAAAGAAACCTTTGAGCTGAGTTTGTGTTTCTCATGACTGCAGGATCAGCCCCTGACAGAGAGCAGCAGTTTTGCTTCAGTTAAGGAATTGTGCCACTGGCAAATGAAGGCCCTGAGCATTTGGATTTAATGCCACTTTGGTACTGGGAAGCAGATGCTCCCACCAAGCATTTGTAGTACCAGCATCTGAGGCAAAGAACACAGAAAAGAAAGTTCCTCTGCATGGTACCTGTCTTGTTCTAAACCATCCTCCCTTCGGACAAAACCAAACCCTTCAATACCCCTCAGGGCTGGCGTCTCTGCAGTGGGACAGAGCTGCTGCTTGTTCTGGACATCCCACCTTCCCTTCCTAAGCCTTATGGCTCTTAGCCCCAGGATCTAGTAAGAGTTTGTCATAGCACTGCCTCAGACTGAAAGGAGATTTTTGGGTTATTAAATTAGCTCGTTATCAGGAGTAACACAGCCTGGCTAGTGCCCACTGCACCCTACCTTGTGTTCTCTGAGTACAAAACTGAACACAGTTGTTCACTGAAGATAAAATGAATGCATCTGCAGTCACCCTGTGCAGACCAGATACTAAGTTTTGCCAAACACTAGAAAGGGGAATAAGAAATGTTTGTGGTTAAGAGGCCACGACTACTTTCCTTGTGCTCCAACAGAAACAGGTTCTTAGTTTGCTGTGACACTGAGGAATTTCCCAACCTGGATCTCAGAACAGATTACGGTAAGGAGCAGTACAGGCAGGATAAACATTTCATATTTCAGCCTGCGTGTTTCTAGCCTGCATTTCCAGCAACGTGTCAGCAGTGGGACAAGCATGGTTGGCTCCATCCCCAGCCCTTGGCCTCCTGCTGCTGACTGTTCAATCAGAAGCACACCTTGCACCCTAGCGCCATAAAACCTGAGATATGAGAAGGGAGTAGCTTAAATCAGCCGCAGCCAAACTCACACTGCTAAGTAAAGGAAGTGGACTGATGTTCACAGTAAGGCAAATTTCTGTCTTCAAAGTGCTTGGCAAGATTAGTGAGGGCAGGAGTGGCCACTTCCTCCCTTTGCTGGGAATTGCCAATTATTTTCAAATCCAGTTTGCAGAGACGGTAGCGTGAAGGCAGTCTTTGGTTTTACAGGAGTGAGAAAGGTGTGTTACAGCAAACAGGGAAGTGCAAATGCCTGACAGGGAAGTTCATCACAAGAGATCAATGGATAAAAGCTTCCCTTAGTCACATCAGTAATGCCTCTGTTCTTATGGCTGGGTAAATTCACCTTACATTACCCATTCCAGGGGGTGGAAAAAGTCTACAGCCATTTCTATCTAGGACCATGCAAGGTCTGCACTTGGAGCCTCAAGGTACTCAAGCAATCCTCATGTTCTCTACAGCCAATTAATCAAGAAAACCAGGATCCTACAGCCCAATTTCTAGCCTATCTGACAAGATGCTTTATTTAAAATACCGACCTTTCATTGCTTCTGTGTGTTTGGTGTGAGAGATGGCAAGATTCACTTTAAATTGTTACTGAAATAGCTTCGTGCTATCCTGACAGAAGTCTTGGGCTTCCTAAACAGCTGCAACCCCTTCATTGGATGCACTGGTCCTAAAGCCCTGCTGTATATAATGAAAATAATTCCAGAGCAATGCAGGGCTGCATACGTGAATTTATAAGTCCAACTCCATGAACTCCAGAATACTGAACTAAAGAGAATTGAAGTTTAAAACAATTTAAACTGGACAAGGGATAAGCAAACAGGTGATACGAAAGCAAAGCTACTTCTGCTCTTGTTCTCAGTTTCTGATGCTAATTCCACTCTCCCTAGTTTCATCTATTAAGCAACTTCAACTTGTTTCACCACAGCTCCGCAGTCAGAGGAGGTGCCAAGGGAGAGTGCAGGAAGCGATAAGCCCAGACTCTCAGATGGGAAACCACACCTTCGAGCTCACTGACAAAGTGGGCTGTGGTGTTCCCACAGCTCGCTGGCCCAGCAGGTCTCCTGGGCTGTGCAGTGCTCATTTCCCTTGTGCTAGCACTAGGCTTGACTCTTTGATGAGCTGATTTAACTCAAGTCTGGGGTTGTGAATTGCTTCACTGAAGAACCTGAGGAGCATCAGCATCAGAGGAAAGGTGGGTGTGGGAGCAGAGAAACAGAACTGCCTCTGAGGGCAAAGCAAGCTATCAGATCAGCCATTTCATCTCGCTGCACCCTCATGTCCTTGTGGGTGTAATGTGACAAGCATTTCTGCTGGCAGTGGCATTTAAATAGCTGGCGCTGCTGTCTAGTTGTGTCAGCACAGCAATTTGTTACGACTGTGTGCTACATGAATAAAAAGTTACCAAGTCTGATAGCCAGATGTATGGTACGACTGCACAGACTTGTAAAGGGCACCAAAATGAACACAGTCAGGCCCACATTCTGGTTAAGAAATAACTGCTGCCCAAAGAAATGCATGGCAAGTTACAACCTATGTCTTAGCCAACACCTTTCCCAAAACCATACCCAAAGTGTGCTTACAGCAGACCCCTTCTTGACAGACTGGAGTCTCTGCAGTGCATTAGCTAAGCCAACAGCTGGTTCTTGGAACATTGAGGCTGGCAGCATTCAGAGACGTTCACTTTTCTCTGAATCACTGGTGATGCCATCTTTAATTTCTGTATTTAGCATCTCACAAGCAAACTTAAGTTACATATGTTTAAAATAAAGGGGGGAAGGGAAGTCACGTGTCTGTTGTCTACCACCACATGCCAGATACTCTGTGCTTCTAGCCATGGGATGCTGTACAAACGTGCTGGTGAAAGCTGGCTTTGAGCCCCTTGAGGATACTCAGCTGGAGTTTAGGCCTTTCGACTTCAGAAGGCAGCTTCTGGATCATTTATGGCAATCACAATTATAAATCACACTGTGGCAATTCTCATTATCCATGACGCCAGTGCTGGGTGAAGATCTGTTCTACAGCTTTGGTCCGTGTTCTGCTCTGTGACCAACTCCAGCTGAACAACGTACCTGGAGGTTGCAGTTTGCTTTTTCAGCCTTTCAGAAACGCTGAAGTCCACAGGAATGTCACAGCTCAGTAGGTTATGCCCAGAGACTGCAGGAGGTGAAAAGTAGCACCCAAAGTCCAGCTTGTCTCTATGTTGTTCACTTTCTTTGTTAACTATAAAAGGAGAAAAAGAAGTTGTGCCCAACAGTCCTCTAGATTCCTATGTTGCACAGATGACAGCAGCTACATGTAATGACTCTGGAAAGACTCAGTAAATAATAATTACCCAGAAAAATGAACTAATGGATGTTGATTGATAAGATAAATTTGGAAGCTGGGTTTGGGATTTAACTGTTTTTCTCACCTGTAGGAGCGTGTTGTCCCTAAATCCAAAACCTTCCTTTAGTAGAGCAGTGATGTAGGTAAGATCCATGCAGAGGAAAGGACTGGCTGAGTTGTACCTTTCCATGTTATCACAGACTAGAGAAGGGAGGAAAAAAGGGATCTCAGCAAAATAAAGGACCTTTTATCCACATGATACATTTGAACTGACCTCAAGCCAAAGCCCACTTAAACAAGTCACCCATTTCAATTGACAGGTCCATGAGACACCTGGTACATGCACACAGCTGTTCTATAACATTGGGAAATAAGCCACATAGTACTTCCAGTTTCTCTCAACTCCATCGTAAGTACATCCTTTATCACAGCAACATAATCCACATAGCTCTTTCGAAGTCTGACTCTGCTCAACTGGTAACTGGCACAGAGCTGATTATTTATTCTTTCAAGAACAGAGCATCATCTGTCTTCCTTGTCTAGTCTCCAGGGATGGCTCCAGTAATGGACTCCACCTTCTAGGCTGGCAGCTTCTTTTATTTTTTTTCTCCAACCACACAAGTTCAAGGACATGAAAGAGGCCACAGCCCAACCAACCCCCACCTTGCTGCAGCCAAGTCAAGATTCCAGAGTCAGGGTGGCAGTGACTGGGAAACAGATTTACACTGAACATCGTCTTCCAGACCTACTGTTACTGCCCTGTTCTACAGGCAGCAAGAGCAGAGTTCACTTCTTTTTTAGAAACTGATAAGCAGGATCCTCCTACTACTGAAATGAGAAAGAGGGGCATTAATTTAGGGTCAGAAAATTGATCTTCTGATGCTCTAAAGCGAAATAAATGGTTTGATGGTATTAGATAATATCTTAGCTGCATCTTTGGAAATAAGTTCTTTCAGTATCTAGAGGGGAAAACAACCACCCTACACTTAAACTTTAGAGCCCAATCCCCATGAGAGTTTCTAGAAAGATTAACTGAAAAAATAATTAGAATTTAGGTCATATTTTAGAAAAAAGTCAGTCCTGAACTACATAATTAAGCATCTTCTGGTGACAAACAAGGTCTACTAATCACAAGGATAATCACAATGCAGAGGTAATGTCTTGCTCTGTAAGCTGAACTTTTAGCCATCAGTAGCATGGAATGGTGGGAGCTCCTCTTTCACAGGAGCAGGTACAAAACTAGAACAAGCATCCTGGAGAAAAGTCGGGGGAGGAAAGGAATGCAGAAGAGGCTGTGAAAGCTTAAACAAGCTCTGCTCTCTCCCTCCATTCTGTTAGAGAGTAAAAAGGGTTTAAGGTGACAGACTTACAGAAGTCAGCACTCTTCTAAATTCAGAGAGTTGCAGTTTGACAGAAGGAGCCCTTGATACAGCAAATTCACTGTCTTTGGTACTGACATTTACAAACTATCTCCCTGCTCTCCTGAACAGAACGGCAAAGTCACTGACACTTTGTTTGTCCTTGCTGCTCTTCAGTACCTCCTTTTCCACCTGTTAGAGGTGTTGGCTAATATAAAATCTAAGTAGTGTGACTGGAAGGTGTAAGTGGAACAAAGGCTAAACAATCTTTTTTAAAAAGTAAAACTCCACATTATGTACTGCCTACAGAGATTCACGTTTTTTATATATCTCATCCCCATCAGTTTCCCAAGTCTCATGACAACAGTTACCTTCTTTGGCTTTTCTTTCAAAGTCTTTCACTTCCAGAACACCTCCCTCTTCATAATCTGAAAATGAAGAGGTGAGAAAAGTCATCACAGACCTGAAAGCATTTGTGTTCCATATCTAAGTTGACCCTAGAGGGCAACTTGGTGATGCTGGGCTAGGAGTGAGATCTGCTGGTGACAGACAGAGCTGCAAGTATAACTGGAGATCAGAGCACAGGTCTCATCTGCTGAACTCTGAACATCAAACTGACACACAGTCATTTCCTGAGGCATTTTGTGCGTTTCCTCTTTCTCAACACCGTTCCTTTTCCCCGCTCCCTGTGGCTCCAGCCTCCAGGGTTCCTCTCTCTACCTTCTGGCTCACATGCTCACACGTAGTAGATTGTCCCAAACTGATTTACCAATTAGGTTGGTGTCAACTGCACGATCATAGTAATAGGAGAAAGCGTAGAAGGAACTTCCACGAATCTCATCTGGTTGGTGGAGTTTCCCTTTGACAACCTTGAGTACTTCCAGGTAGCAAGGCCTGAATCCTGTTTCTCCTGCCAGGACAAACACAGATGGGGTGAGCCAAAGAGATGCATCTAGGAGATGGAAGAATCAGTGGCAAAAGGATGAAAAAGGGAAGAAGCAGAGATTAAAGCATGAAAAGAGGTGAGAAGAGCTTAGATATCCCTTCCATAATCCAGCAAGGCACCTGCATGCAGGCACAAACTCTACATCACCATCATCAAATGGAACTGCTTAGAGCAGATCATAGCAATATCAGAAAGGTGTGCTGAGCAATCTTGTGTAGATGCATGAAAAGCTTCCTCCACATCAGGCAAAACTCCCATTATTATGGCCTATGGTCAGCAGAATCTCATTTAAATTTGCTACCACCTGCTAGACAAAACCTTACTTCCCCTCCCCATCACACCATCACTTTATCAATCCACTCCACACACACCAAATCTGCTCTCACGTTCCCCAGCTGTAAAGCAAAGCAACATGAGTCGCCAGAGGGGTCTGCTCTAGTAGCTGATGGTAGCAGCTTCACCCTCTGTATGCAGCATTACGGACAGTATCTTAGGAAATAGTTCCACAAGTGAGATCTACTCTGGCCTACCAGCTGTTCTACTCTAACACAGCCCAAGTTTTTGCATTTAGCTCAAAGCCTCAGAAAAAGTTCCCTTATTTGCACAAGTAACTCTGAACATTTCCTATTAAGCTGGCACTTGTAATAAGAGATCACAACCAGAATATGGAGACTGCAGGCCAGCTACTCTTACAGCTTCAGATTTTTCTCTGGTGCTGTCAAAAGTCCACATCAATGACTGGACGGGTATCCTTCATCCTTATCCAAGGTAATTCATTGAGTATTTTCCAATAAAAATCTCAGATTCTGGAGACAAGACTTATCTAACAAGAAGCAACAAGACTCCTTAGTTTACCTTCTTTGTTGCCACCGTACCGGTATTTCACTCCCCCAAAGTGCCACTCTGCCTCCAGCTGCTTTGGCAAACAAGAACTGCGGAACATTTGTCCATCCACAACTGCAATGAAAGCAGAGGGGAGAGTCAGAAAGGATAAAATGTAACAGTTATTGATCAATATGCAGGACCAGAAAATAAAAGGCTGAAAGATCTTCATTAAGGTCTTCAAGCAAAAGTACGGAAATGTGAATTGATGGATGCTGCATGCAATGACGAATGATGGACCAGTCTCAGTCTGGAAAAGTTGTGCCCATTTTGTCCTGCAAGCTGCAGAGCAGCGGGACTTGTCATTTGTTAATGAGACATAGATGGTTCAAGGATATCTGGATAATGGCTGTTCACCAGAGAAGCCAGGAAAGGATCTATTCGTGCTGTTTGTGTTTCTGTGGATGCTTGCAAAGCTGTGACTTTGTGGCTGGCCACAACTCCATGGTGTTTGTATGTTCCCATGTCTGCATTTCTGACATTTGCGCTCAGTCTCACTGCTGGCTGAGCCTGGAGACACAGAAAAGCAGCTGTCTCACAAGACAGCTCCTTAGCAAGCAGCAGCCTGTTTCTAGACAGATCTATGCCAGCAAAACACAGAAAAGCATGAGGTACAGAAGTGAAGACACAGGAAATGGGCTGCTGACAAGACCGAGTTTAACCATCTCTTCAAACATCCTGGATGTTTGATCACATGAACATACCTTCCATATTCAAAGCTCCAAGTGTTGCTAGTCGGGCAGCTTTCAGTCCAAACCCCAGATAGCTGCAAAGAAAGACAGACAGTACAGTTTTAGTTCTTGCACATCAGGTATGCTTCACCCATAGTCTCTTCCTAAATCCTGGAACACCCCAACTACATTTCCTTGCTCTGCTTCCCACAAGTGTCCCCTCTCTCAAGCACAGTTCCCTTTGCCAGAACAATTCCAAGTACCAGAAGAGTGACACAAACCCAAGAATTACAAAGAGCTGTAAAACAGGTAAATGTAAAATTGCAGAGAGTGGTTAGAGCTGATGGGACATTTCCACAAGACACTCAGGAAAAACGAAAATGCACAATCTCAAAAACAAGGGAGAAAGAAGGGCAAGGAGTGCATGGGGAACAGGATGGCCATTCTTATGTCACCCACATCAGACCCTGTGCTCTCAGAGCAGAGCTAACAGAACTGCAGAACCTCCTGCCAAATGGGAGCCGTGCCTTCGTGTGACATTCGCCTGTTTGACTCCACAGGTTACTGCTGTGCTCATCACAAGCGAGGATGTGAACATTTATGAGAATGTCATTACATGTTGCTGGCTTCAGCAACACAGGTAGGTTAAAAACCTGCCGGCCCTTCATTCCCACCTCTGTGTTTGGCTACTTGTCCCTTTAGTCATGTCAATACAAACATTCAGAGAATAAGCAGAGTTAAACTAACCTCCAGCTCCCTCATTTTTTAGGAGATAATTTTCAATTTCGATTATTTTAAGTGATCTAATGGACTGTATGGGTGAATACAGCAATGAGTTACATAAGTGAATGTAAGCAGTAGGAGAGGAGGACTATTAAACCAGCTCTGCTGTCAAAGAGGCGTATTCTGTAACTGACTGAGATGATCATCTTCATCCCAGCAGTAATGGGCTGAGACCAACTGTTATAAATGGCTGAGTTCTCATTGGACTGTAAGTCACACAGGTAAACTCTCCAGATTTCACTGCAAACACCTCAGAAACCTGTCAGCTTAACACATGAAGCACAATTACATTATTACAGGCCAAGTATCCCCCTCTCCAATTGGTTCAGGATCTGCTGTGCTCCATGGTCTGTATCAGCTGCCTGTGGTTGTCTCTCCTGGTTTACATCAGTCTAGGCTTTACTTTTTGTCCAGTGCTGATGAGCTGTGCCATTTCAAACTAAGAAGGAAAAAGTCTCTTTCCAAATCTCTGACCAGGTTTAGTTCTGACTACTGGCACAACATTCACCTTTCTGCTTGGTCCAGAATATCTGGCTTGGATTCAGTAGTAAGAATTCTTCTCCTTATATGTAGTGACTTATAATGCATCCTCTTCATTTGGCAGGCTGACTAATATTCACTTCCAGTGATATTAACCATGATCCTGGAACATTTCCAGTCAACTAACATCATATTCCACTTCAACTTGTGTTTCAAGCAGATAAGAAAACTCATACGTGGCCCTAACAGCTGGTAACGGGATGACATGGCCATTTGTGGTTAGCTCAGGGGCTGCAGAAAGACTGATTTCCCCAGTGGAGACAGCAGCCTTTTTGCTCCTCACCTGTGGGTATAGAGCTTGTAGGTGCTATTAAACATTTCAAATGAGGTAAGAAAATCCCCAGGGGTTTCCTTCAAAGTTTCCTAAAAGTTAAGTAAAAGAAGAAATCTTTTAGTTTCTATTACGCAATAAAGAACAACCAACTCTGATGTAGTATCACAGATATACCCATAGGGCTTACTGCACACTCATCTGATCTGTTTTGAAAACAAAACAGTTTTCCCAATGGTGCCCACTCCGTAGCTTTTAATACTCAATATATTTCATGCATCTTTGTGTTACTTCAGTGTTTAATAGGGAAGTGCAACAGATCAGGATGAAAATACTTTCTAAATCAGGTTACCTGAATTTTTCAGAGTACTTACACATTAGTCTATACGTACAGACTTCCCACTGAAATCAGCTGCACTAGCAGCACTATGAACTTTTGCAATTCAGACTGGACATGTCAGTTCAGGAACTCAGAAGAATTAAAAATGCAAAGTAAAGTACAGGCCACATTTTCACCATGTTAAATGTCATGCTAATGTTCAAGGAAATGCTGCGACCATTCACTGTCAGTCTTAGGGTTGCTTTACCTCCTGGTTTAAGTGCTTTCCCCTAAATTGTCTCACCACCTCCAGTTTCCCTCCTTTCAGAGTCTTCCTTTTGTGCACACCTCCACCCCACTGGTACTCAGTCCCTACCTTCCTGCCAGACTAACTCATGTCCTTGTGGATCTGAACCAGTTTAGGGCCCATTTACTGTTCCTTTGTTTCCAATTCCCGAGATCTCAATCTCAATTTCTGTCTTTCCTCTACTAGTGACCTCATTCTCCCATCCCTTCTTGGCTCTGTGCATTCACATCAGACACTCTGCTACTCTGGGCCAAGCAGCAGAATCTCAGAGAGGACTGAAGCTGCGAGTCCATACAAGTAACCAGACAAAGCAAAAAACCACCAAACAGATGTGGAATTGTAGAGTCCTAGACAGAAGCCTGCACAAAGCTGAAAGAGGTTTGGCAATATTCAGCTTCAGCTTCTCCTGAACATATACAAACTGAATTTGTTTTGGGTGTCAGGTAGATTTTCACTGGAATGGCAGTCACATCCTTGACCCAACACACCCAGACCGTGCCATGTTTTGAGCTCTGTTCCTAAAGGTTACATCACAAACACTTTAAAAAAAACAGAGATCCTGGGAAAAAAAGTTGTTTGTAGAAAACAACTGGCTTTTTTCATGCCTTACTTTCACAAGAATGCAGAAATCCTCACGCCCCTCCCAAATGAGGCAGGCACCAGACTATTTCATCATGATTACGCCTGGTTTTCAGTTGCTTATAACTTCGGCAATAATACCATGAAAAGCATAACACTAGCTTAAAAACAGCTCCATTACATGTCCTCTGTTTGCTTGTACTCTACATTTCATTAATGAATATCTTGCTATTACAGTATTTTGTTCAAAATGAATACAACTGCAAACACACGACTGCCTCAGGTTGCAGAAGGGAAAAAAGCCCTCTGCAAATCAAAGGAGAAATCCTTGCTAATTCCAGCAGGTGGGAAAACCTCTTCAGAAACATTCTGAGCTATGCAGTGCTTTTTTGTATGAACTTGACAACACAGATGAGAAACAGACATAGTGTACAAGCAAGCAACACAAACCTTGACTTCCACATTACCCTACAAATTCCCACCACTGGCCCTGGTTAGAACAAACCCTGGAGGCCTTTTCCTGCAAGGCTCTAAGGAGACATTTGAATCCCGAGCTGCAGTTCAGCCTGCTTCACAGCTCTATTTATTCTTCAAAACCCTGACATGCAACACCCTTTCCTGTTGGTCCAGCGCCCGCTTCAGCAGGTGTTATCAACACAAAACAGAGGGCAAGCCCAGAGTACTTGAGGTTTTGCTGAACAGGATAAGGTTGCACATCATGTTTCAACACGACACACCACTGCAGAATTAAAATATCCTGATATGAAAACCATGTGGTCTGTAGTCCCCAAACACCCTTTGAGAATCTCCATTTCTGTAAACAACAAAAGGTTAAACAAAGGACTCTTTCAGAAAGGGAGACAAAAAAACTTCATAATATCTAGATATAAATGCTATAGTGCCCTTCCAACACACATGTAATTTTGTCATGCAAACTATAGATTTGGGTCCCAGTGCAAACTGTTTCTATAGAGCTGCAGAATTCCTGACAAACCCAGCAGACAGACTGAGGAATTCTCAAAAGAAAATGAGAAGAAATAGATAAGAAAACAAAGAGTGATTGGCTGTGCTATTATAAAAAATGTTTGCCCCATGAGACACCCCCTCCAAAAATCAGTGATTATCTGCTATCAGACTGGGGAAAAAAAGAAAAGAAAAGAAAAAGAGAACTCGGAACAGACCCTAAATTTCTTCTAATATGCAAGAATACTCCCTGGAAATGTTCTACATTTACTGAATACAAAATAATTTCATTAATGGGGCTTTCTCACCCCGAGTCTAGAAAACAAAAGCTGTTTCTCTTTGTTTCTACCCATTTGGTTCCTCTCTTTTTTCTTCCTTGTTACCCAGGCTCCTTTGTTTGCAAGCGCCTATCAGCCAACTGCTGATGTCAAAGGCAACAGAAATACAGATGTTCTGTACACCACAGATGTTCTGCTTGTGCCAGTGCTGACAAAATGATACCAGAGAGCACAGCAGTGCTCAGGTCTCTCCACTGGCCCTGCAGGCCCAGCCCGCACGCTTTTAACCACTCCTCACCTCAAACCTTGGCAGGAATGTGATCTGGGTTGAGGCTCCTCCCAGGTCCAGAGTGCCAACAGTATGCTGGTTCTGGCCAGACAGCTGCCCTGCAAACAACACCACGCTTAGAACAGCCCCAAGTGCAGAATACTGCATGCACATTCAGCCAGCCACCAAGTTATCCCATTATCTCAGCAATACAGGAGGGCTGAACTGGCCTTCAAAGACAAAAAAGGTCAGAGAGAAAAGGTAGGAAAACAGAAGGCATTACAAAAAGATTCATAGGACTTTCTTCCTTGATTCCAATTTCACCTCCAAAGAAATAAAAGCAGAAAAATCTCCAGGCACCCAGCAAAAGCTGAAGGAGACAAAGTATTTCTCACAGAAGACTGTCAGGGAGAGTACATAAATTCTGTAACCACCATACAACTGGTCAAGGGCAGTAGGAGAGGAAGGACAGTAAGAGCAGAGCTAGTGGTTATAACTTCTCTGCATCCAGAGCAGCTCTTCTGCTTGCTCCTGTATCTACTGGAGTACTTCTTTTCACTGGATTGCATTCACAGAACTTCTTAGAGCCAGCAGGGCTGAAGCATATTCCCTGTTACACCATTTTAGTTGCACAGTTCACACTGGGATGAAGAATGTTGTAAAACCTTGTTTCCCAACTTCTACTCTGGATTAAGGTGCCTCCCTCCTACCACAGGTGTGGCTCACCCTCTGGAACACAGCCTGCCCAAAACAACCCACTGCTTTAGCACTGGTGCCACAGTGAGGAGGAGAAGCAGGACGTGGCAATTGAGGCAGAGGAACTCAGGGTCATCACCTTCACAGAAGAGACTCAACTTCATATTTAGAGAGAAGTTACACAGAATTAACTACCTGTCAAAAAGTTCACAGTGATCCAGGCTAAAATCCCTGCAAAGAGTAAAGAAAGAAAAAACAAAGTCACCACTGAATACTCCCATAACCTCCTGCCTACCCTTACCACCCCTCCAAGTGTTATTTATTTATCTGGAAATCATCACTAACTTAACATAATCACCCCATACTTCAGAGATTAATTCAAACTTATAATTAAGTGACATGACGCATTCTTGATTCATTAAAATCTCATCAGCTCGGATAGGCAGAACATTTGCAACACCCATGCAACTGCAGCATGCACAAATCACGTCTATTATCCAAACAATATACAAAGAAGTAATGAGCAGACACAAAGCACAAGTTTTCTCGGGCACTTTTTTCCCCTCCAGCATTTTAATACCTAATCTGAAAATTGTGTTCACACTGCTCTGTGTTTTAATCTTGTGGTTTCTGTAATTACACCACAAACCAAGTAATCGACACCTCCTAGGAAAAGCCGGATTGAATTGTCTCAAACAAAGCTAGAAGCCTTATAGTTTTCCTCTCAGTTTAG
>NW_010197629.1:2457-9440 GCF_000695765.1 Mesitornis unicolor | reverse complement strand
TCTTTCCCTTTCATGTCCAAAGCATCTCTCTCTCTCTCTCTTCCCCCAACATCTCCCTGCTTTCACATTTTCCTCCTTCTAAAATGTACCTTCATAAGACCCGTCCATGATGCTAACACTGTCCTCTGGAACAAGAAATGGTGATTCCTCAAAGACTTCTCTCACCTGAAGAAAGAAATCATTATTAGATTCCTTGAGTTTAAGAGTCTTGTTCTGCTCTGATGGTGACAGAGAAAGTTTTCTTTTTCACAGCAGCATAAAGTAAGACAAGTGTGTGTAGACAAAATCCTTCTTCTTTCAAGGGCCAGGAAAGACAGAAACAAGTCTTGTAGGTGTCTCTCCCCATGCCTTCTATCCACATCAAGACAGAGGATTTCAGGACCATACAGGAAAGTCTGTAAAGTCTGAGTTTCATGCTATCATTACAGTCACTTTTCACTGCTAAATAGAATGGAGAACAGAGTAATGAAAGATGAAACAGGGAGAACAATACTAATGCATCCAAAAGATCTTAATACTACCTCTAAAAGCAGAGCCTGAGCTTTCTCCTCTGACAGCAAGCGCAGTCCAGCTGTGGCTTTTAACACAACCGGGGTCTTCTTCCAGAGATGAGGTGGCACAGCATCTATGGCCATGTCCAGCAATCTTTTGACAGTTTCAGCACCCTAGAAGGAAGAAGATGCTGTTTTTCTTATGGCTTCCTCCTACAGGTCATCAGAAAATAGGCCTCCCAATTCCCCCTCAACACTACTGAAACCAGCATTCAATAGCAGAAGATGCCTCACTCACACCCAAGATAATGATAAAAACCAGGCTAGACATCTCGTAAGAACCTTAAAGAAGGACGAGTATATTCAGAGACACATCTCAGGTGACAGAAATGTCACTGTGTCTGGAAACTGTTATTTGAAAGGATGGAGGGAGGCAAAGGAACTGAGTCTCTGACAAACCCAGACATCTTGCAGGATGATGAAACTAAAGGGTACAATTACTGACTGAAGCTGCAGAGGTCAGGAGGAACGTCTGTACATTTCACTAAATGCAATGTAAGAATTCCAAGGGTATCTGTAGCAAGTAGTGTAATTAAAATGCCAGCTGCAGTACGGTTACCACACGAGGCACAAGCATCACTGCTGGGCTCTCAATTATTTACACTGCTCTAACAACTACAGTCAGGCATTAGCAACAAACATTCTCCTACAAAATGTCTACAAATTTCTTTTGGGGTGAATTCTTCTCCTCTCCTACCCAACAAAGAAGACAATTCAATGAAATAATGGGAGATCTTAAAGTTTAAAAAAATCCAAAAGCCATTCATTTTGCCATAAAGTTTCTCAAATTCCTGTAGCACTGAATGCAACTGAGCAAACTGAGAAACCTGAAACTCCCCCTATGCTACCCCAGCTCCAAGAGTGCTACAGCACACGAGGTCGAGTATCTAATCTATCATTTCTCTGGCACCTCCTTTAGCTTGTGAAACCGCACAGGGGATCAGGAAACCGGCTGCTTGCTTCAGGACTGGCCCTGTGTATCACAACAGGATTACTTTAGTGTGCTCTGCTCTGTTGCTCATTTCTGACTCCTGATCCAATGGAGTGGCATGGAATGAGTGTACTGTGCACGAATTCACAACCACCCCCACTTGAAAGAAGAGAGGATGGCATCTACCTTTAATTTCTTACTAAAACTATAAATGTATATGTTAATTAATACATCTGATTGTGGAAGATGGAACTGTCCAACCATGTTTTGAAAAACTCTGTATATAAACAAGAGTCCTAAGGCAGTAGAAGAGTAACTGCCTATACCTAAATTGTTATTCAGCTAAAACTGTAATCAAGTATTAGAACTGAGCATGACTGAAGCGAGTCCTACACATCACTGAACACGACTTCCAAGCCATGTTTCCAAAGATAATAGCAAAGAATCAGAACAAACAAATTACTGGAAACCTGATGACAGAAGCAGAGAATACACTTAGGAAATATTAAGGTCTGACTTAACCTGCTAAGTGTATGTTTATTGTACCCCTTCTCCATAAGTTATTAACAAAAATTAACTTTCGTAGCTCTAACTGTACACACCAAAAAATTCAAACATTTTTAGGAGTCAGAGAAATTAACTCCCTTTGCTTGTCAGTGTAACATGACTGAAAAAGAAAATCCCCGCAGTCTTAACCCCTTACTTCTAAACAAATCAAACCAAAATATGCTCATTTAGAACTGTGACCAGCACCGAAAATTTCAATCAAAAGGAAAAACTGAGAAAATTATTAGTAAATGAGACAGAAGTAGATATTTACTCATATTTGGGGTAGCTATAGGGGAAATACACACTGAATATGGATGCTGCTATAGCCAAAAATCGCTTGTCTTTGAAATTCTAAAACGCATATAGTCCAGTTATATATAGCATTTAAGCAACTAATTAAGCCACTGTTCCACTGATTAAATATGTGAAACAACAGTTTCCATTTCTCTGTGTAGAAATTAACTCACTAAAGCAAAGCAACAGGTTTACAGAGCCAGCAGCAGAACCTTCACATTTTTTCTTGACTCTGCAATTACAATTGGTAATACTTGAACTGCTTGGTAGAGTCCCACTGATCTCAGTAGAAACAAGACCAACTCTCAGGGAATGAAGGAGAGCCTTACCTTTTCAGGCTGGTCAGCATAAGCAGAAAGACCTGGCTTCACAGACTCAAAGATTTCCCCTTCCAACTCTGGAAGGTTTTCTGCACAAATGAAACATTGCATGAAGCAGTCAACAACTCAAATATTTTTCTTTAGTGTCAAAAAGGTTGTCTGCAACCCTTGTAACGTGACTATCCTTGATTTCCCCTTGCAAAAAATACTATTCCCCTCCCAAAACAAGCACTGCTCCTTCACTTCAGGAACATATTTAACAGAATGCTGCCCTTGTACCCTCTAAGATCACAAACAATTCATTAAGAACACATTGTTATAATTAGAAGTATGTTCATTTTGCATTGGTGAGCTACGAGTTATAATAATGCAGTATGACTGTTACCTAATCTTAATAAAATTTCTTTCACTTTCTATCCTGAGCTAATTGTGAAATACTAATTCATATGAAGACACACACAGTCAACCCCTGATTATCCTCAGCTGATTCATCCAACTCGCAAACACAGAACAGAGCCAACTGGGCTCAAACACTTGGCTGCAAAGCCAAACAAGTGTGACTCTTGCCCCCAGAGCAGCTTGGGTCTAGAAGCTGTCCCTGAGCATTGCACATCACAAGTCAGGCTGAGTCCATCAGAGCTGGACGTTGTACCAGTCCTTCCAAACGAAGGCTGAAATCATGTGAAGACAAGCAGGTTCTATGCATGGCCCTGAAGGGCTTCTTAGCTGAGCTCCACCAACCAGACTTCAACCTTTGCAGATCTGTCGGCTCACTGTACCCAAGCTACTTCACCCTCTTGAATCCCATTGCATGTGCAATTTGGGCAACTCTGCACCACGTCAGATACATGGATACACTGGAGTGTGATGCATCTGTGCATGGGAGATCTCCTGGAAATGGCTCAGACCTTCGGTGCTTAAAACTCTTTAATTTTGAGGCATTCCTTTAAACAGCCACATAGAAATTCAGAACTCTCCAGTAGACGCAGAATTAAACCTTTGCGTTTCAAAAGATCTACAAAAGGTATTTTCACAGCAAAACACCACCACAAATGGACAATAATCATCTGTCAGAGGGCCATTTGAAGGAGAAACTGTAGAAATGTTCAGTAGTTTCCAAATGTTGTGTTAGGAAAAAAACCCCTCTTTTGGAAAGCTGGAATCTGAGTCAACATACTCCATGTGCACAGATTGCCATGAGGTCTTACCTGGGCTCTTCTGCACAAAGGTGTAAATGTGAATCCGGGTTCCAGTGCTTCCTGCGTCAAACATTATACCATAAAAAGTGTTTCCTCTGGCATTTATAGGGCACACATTAGGGGGAAAGAATTCCTGAAACCACATCTCCCTGTTTGAATGGGAAAGAACAAAGACCAAAGAGGAAAACACCAGTGCTAGAAGGATGGGAAGTCTGGAAGATGCCATCTTGCCGGGGCCCCTTGAGGCAGTCAAACATGGATCAGCAATCACTGAGCTGCAGTAGGTCCTGTAGAGAAAAAAAGCAGAAATGGAAATTACCAAGAGCCCTCACCTTAAAAAGACTGCAGAGATAAAAAAAAAAGGAAAAAAATCAGTCTGTACACACATATGCTGCCCTTTAGATACTTTTCAACACCTCATCCAAAAGATATGATTTTACTGCATTTAGTGCTACAATTGCATCAAAGCTATTTGTTCTTTCAGGGTAAAGGTTTCTCCATTTTCCAAACGCTGAAGAGTTAAAATAGTTTGATTCCCAGTATTCCTAGCTTTGACTTTATTTAGACAACTTTTTTCTCTGATTTGGCTCGAAGTTTCTCAACATTTAGAGTTCCCAGAACCTCCAAAAAGCCCAAATGTTACCTGAACAGACGCATCATCAAAGGGGAGCTCAGGGCAGAACTGCTTTGCCCTAACATTTACACACTTGAGACGCTGTTGCAGAACACAAGTGTTATTCAGGGTCACAAACAAAGAGAATTTCATCTCGGGCTAAGAGCAGCTGCTGGGAGAGGTCAGTGCAGAGAGAGTGTGAAGGCACATCCCTCCAGCAGCACCCTTGTCCCCAAGAAAAGTCCATGCTGCACAAGAGGAACTGAACTGTAAGCTGCACCTGGCCTCTGCCTCTCACTTTTTTTCATACTTTCTCTTCCTGTATTCAGGTTTTTTTGTAGTTTCCTCCTGACACAATTTTCATTTTCAGAATCACAAAAAACACCGTAACAAAGCCCCGTGGCACTCTCATACCTAGACCAGTTGCCCTGAATGCTGAGGTTGCTTACACAGCTTCTAACAACAGCTTCCATAAGCCAAGGCTCCAAAGTTGTGTGACACAGTATTGGATATCAAGATACAACAATTACACCTCCTCTCTGTTAGCACCTATGTCGTTGCATATATTTTTCCTAGGAAATGCTAATAAAGGGAAGATATGGGCACAGAAACTAGAAGGTTCATTAAGTGCCCAGGTTAAAAAGGAGGGGAATAAATAGCCATCTTTGTTATTTGCATTTTAACAGCAGGAAAGAGCATGTGGCCAGATGCCCCACCATATGCAGTATCGCCTGTATTGATATACACGCAGAACACACAGGGTACAGAAGGTGCAAACAGCTCCTTATCACTCTCCAGACACTTGGTAACGCATCCATCCACCCACAGCACTGACTGCTCCACTTCTTATGCCTGCTCATCTGCTCTGCCCAAGACCCTCACCCACCACTAGTCCTTCTGTTTGTCTTTTAGCAATCTGCTCTGCTCCACTATGTTCATTCTCTCAGAATCGTTATTTGCCACCTCTGTCCTCCATTTATTCATTCCTAAACCTAACCTCTCTCCTTTCCTTTCTAGGTGAACCTAATATAGCCTCTGTTTCCACACACCTTTCTCCCATGCCCAAAGAACTCACTTATCCTCCACTACCTTTTATCCCAGATTTAGCCCTTGTACAACTCTTATTATTTCCATCCTTCACCTTTGTCCCCAGTTCAGCAAAGTGAGATTAACTTTTACCTGCTCTCAGTAAACAGCATCATGTTGGGTCACCCCTCAAGTGCCTCTCTAACTCATTCAAGTGCTCAGCTATCCCTAGGGCAAACAAAATGCAGAAGGGTCACCTTGCCTGGCTTCTGTCACCTTTCATTGTACCCTCCCGTTCCCAGTAAATGCCGCAGGCAGAAGCACAAGCTCTTGACCCTCTCTGCCCTAGAAGCACACTCTGAGATGATGAAGAAGTGACTTCACAGTTCCACAAACAGGCAACAACCCTGGCCACTCTCTGTGACAGATCAACTCAAACTGTAATACTTTCTAAAGCATTCACATTTTATGTGGAAATGAGGAAAAACACAGTTCTGACCTGTAACAACTTAAAAAGTCCTGTTCTGAAGACAGTTCATGAAGAGCACTGAGCTGTTAGGCAGCTTCACAGCTATGGATTTGTGCTATGATGCAGCTGGCATTACCCACATTTGCTTCATGACAGCGAGGAGGTCTACAGAAAATCCAAGCAGCTGTGCTGCTGTTTTAACAGAAGGTAAGTCACATTAACAAGTACTACCTCCCAGCTGGCCAGAAGAGGCGTTGTAATTCTCATGCAATATCAGGATTTTGCTCACTGAACAATCACAAATGCAACCCAAGCACCTGCCTCACGAACAAACTCCAGAGTCCTGTTACAAACAACACACGTGACGCTTATGCAAGCCTCAGAGTCTCCAGTGATCTGAAAATATCTGAGCAACCACCATCATTAACTCACACTTTTTTACCAGATCTAATAGTGGAGGAGCCTTAGCCTCCCATGAAATGCTCCCTCACTAAGCTTCTCTATCCCTTCTCAGACATCCACCACCATTCCACACTTTCCGTTCTCTACCTCCCCCCTGACCTTTTTCCTTTCCACCTTCATCCTCATGAGGACAAAAAAAACCCACCCCAAAACAAAACCAAAAGCCAACAACCCTGGGATTGTAATTTTCTCCAACTTCATTAAGAATGAAGAAAGCACACTGAGTGGTGAAGACCACCTAATCCAGCGCACTAGCAAAACAGTGTCTGCAAGAAGCATAAAAATAGGCAAGGAGAGTAAGAAATCAGAGATGAGAGAGGGAAATTGGCAGAGCATAACAGAAATGGCAATGGAAAAGGAATTTGGAAAGAAAGGGTCAGAAGAAAGAAGAAAAAATTCAGGGTAGAGGTAGACAGGAGATTAGTTACTGAGAAGGAAAACTATTTCCAAAAGAATTAATCTCAAACAACTTAAAATCTTAGCTGCGATCAGAATACAACAGGATGGATAAAATGAACACCAAACAGAAAGGAGAAAACAGGGTAACAATAATATGAGCACAAGTTCAT
>NW_010197629.1:572-2426 GCF_000695765.1 Mesitornis unicolor | reverse complement strand
TTGAGCAGGTAAAATGCACAGAACACCATCAGTAGGCTCCAGTTCCTGCCTTTATAAACGAGCAGTGATAATCAACATCAGTCGTGACTACAGTAGGCACACACCTGAAGCAGGATGGAAGCGGCAGCTCATCCACACCAGAGATTCCCAATGAAAACCACCATGGAGCACTGTGACAAGAGGTTGTGCCTGCACTGCCTGTCTTCACCTTTGCTTTCAGCCAGTAGGAGTGGACCAAGTATCATGGAGGCACATAAAACATCGGTCGAGTCGCTTTATTCAAATCTGAGTTTACCATTGCTCAATAAGAGCAGTGAAACACGCTCAGGTAATTACATGGGATGAATTTCAAGAAGTTGAAAGTTAACAGAGTGCAACAAGTTAGTAAAACATTTACACAAACATTGACCTCAACAGCACTGGCCCGAGTCCAGTGACACAGGTAAGACACTCATTTCGCAGACACAAGTAAATGCCATCTGTGCAGGGCAGATTTTAGATACTAAACCAAGAAGCTGAAGCACATCCAATATAAAGATTCGGGAGCTACACAGACTGCATGATCCAAAAATACTGGGATGCTGCACAGAGACTGCCAAGACTGAAAGCATGAAAAGGAAGACAATTTTAAAAAAGAGAAGAAAAAAACCCCAACCAAACTCTCCTTAAACAACAAAAGTAAAAACAATGCCAGAATAATAAGAAACCTTAAGACGGCAAAACACAACCTTAGTTGGAGTTCACCATACACAGAAACACGGGTAATTTTCAAGACAAGAAAGTCTCACCCATGTTAGTCAATTTTTCTGACAAAAGAACATGCAAACCCCGAAGCACAGCAACAGGAGCATCTCCCTGTAAAAAGGAATGAGCTTGTTCTGAGCGGAGGAAAAGGCCATGTACCTGAAATGCACAAGAATTTCCCTTCTGTTTCCTAAAATATCATTGGGAAATATTTGGACACAAAGAAAAATAATATAAAATAATTAGAAATATGTAGGATATATAAATACATAGGCAAATATTTTAGGAAACAAAAGAGACAAATTATGTAATTAAATGCATATTGTTCCTGATTGCTCAGGCACATTAAAAAATCACGCAGAATGGAAGGTCTATTTTCTGCACCAAAACAGTAATAAAAACTGTTTTCCAGATGAGCAGCTCCTACGTTAACAAAACCTATTGCCCAGATGAGCAGCTTCTACACTTAACACTCATGACTAGGCAAATACATTTTTACTTTTTATTTCCAGAAACAAAAAGCACTTACTTTTTTTTCTGGACTTACCTAGTATAAAAATGATTTGTTGGATTGTTCTGACAAAAATTTAAGCTTCTTAAAAGTACACAGTTTAAAATCATAGAATAGATTGGTTGGAAAAGATCTTTAAGATCATCAAGTCCAACCATAACCTAACTCTATAAAATCTGAAGCTAGACCATGTCTCTTAGTACCACGGTAATGTGTCTCAAACACCTCCAGGTGTCCACAGGTCACAACAGCAAGAATAACTGAATTCACTGGCAGATTTCCCCAGCACTTCCATAAAGAGAATGGCACAATTTCCTCTGCATACCATACACTTGGGGTAAAATTCTGGATCTAGAGCTTTAAACGCCAGAAAAAAAAAATAGAAGCAACTCACAAACATGCGTTATCAGCGCTTTTAATCTTTTTTCCCCATATCGAGGCTCCAAATACACGTTATACATTTATTCTCATTTCTGGCCAAGCGGGTTTTCACTTCTCCTACTGAATTAGACCACGGCAGCTTCCCAAGGGCCCACGGCATCAGCGTGTCCCTCCGGCAGCGAGTGTCCCTTCACGGCCTTGCAACTGCAGAAGGGCTG
>NW_010197629.1:0-541 GCF_000695765.1 Mesitornis unicolor | reverse complement strand
AAAAGTGTCAGTTTCTGGCGCCCCAGCCGCTATGCTTAGAAAAGAGATTTTGTGTGCAACGAGATTGTGGGTGCAGAGCGCGTCTGCTCCAGCCCCAGCCCGGGGAAAGGTCCGGTGCACATTTGAGAGCGTTCGCCGGAGCAGCCTGGGGACAGGCACCTGAACGCTCCGCTCCCAAATCTCGCTGCCGTGAGGGTTGTGGATTTTTTTAACTTTCGTACACCTCAGCACCAAAGCCCTCTGCCTTTCTGCACACCAAACTGCTGCACTTCACACCTCTGTCACTGAACGCGCCTAAAAAAATCCCCCCTACCTTTAACTCTCCACGGCTCCTCCTGGTACCCTGGGGACAGGCACCTGAACGCTCCGCTCCCAAATCTCGCTGCCGTGAGGGTTGTGGATTTTTTTAACTTTCGTACACCTCAGCACCAAAGCCCTCTGCCTTTCTGCACACCAAACTGCTGCACTTCACACCTCTGTCACTGAACGCGCCTAAAAAAATCCCCCCTACCTTTAACTCTCCACGGCTCCTCCTGGTACC
>NW_010197628.1:3331-22733 GCF_000695765.1 Mesitornis unicolor | reverse complement strand
GGCAACGCCGGCCGGGACTGCGCAGCCCCGCGGTGCGCTTGAGTCCTGAGGGGCTTCCAGAAACCGCTGAAATCCTGGCTTACCGTACGGGCCCCAGCCGTGCGGGTTCCCGCACAAGTGGACATTACTCGCCATCCCACCACCACCCCTCTGCTTTTTACAGAAATTGTGTGAATTTGGGGCCTGGAGAGACTGTGGATGGTGTGGGCCTGGCTTCGTTCCAGGTGATGCAACGGCATCCTACTCCGGAAACTCCGGGAAATGGTGTAAAATGGGTGTCGTTTCCGTCTTTACATCTTCGTGTGTGTGCAAGCCTCCTCCACACCACCTCACCTGTGTGCGGGAAGCACAGAGGTGCATGCGAAGGGTCACTGCTGTCCTCTCCGAATAATCTCATGGCGTGCTTATGAAACCTCTGCTGGCAGCCAGCGCCCATCTGCCTGTGCAATGCTGCACTGCTGCTGCGCTGCACGCGCCTTGGTGTCCTCCCACATCTCATCCCCACGTAGATGCAGCTTGGGTCCAACCTGTGAGCAACAGCTGGCACAGCAAAGCCCCAACTGATGGACGCACAGACATGAAACAGTCCTAAAAGGCCGCTTCTGTGGTTGTAAAATCTTAAGACTGAAACATTAAAGGATGGCAGTGCTGCTGCGACGTTGTGTCTGTCAGCAGAAGCAGGACGACTTGCGGGGAGGTTTCGTGGACACTTGCAGGTGGCAGAGGAGTGGTGGGAATTGGAAGCCTTAGGATCTGGTCCAGGCCCTGAAAGGGAACTGTCTGACACTTGGGGACATCAGGAGTCTGTCCCTCAAACTGCTCCTCTGCCTTCTCCAACCATGGTTGCTTGTGTTGCCATCCTTGCCTGGGCGCTCCCAATCTCCTTTCCAGCCCTACCACTCCCTACCAGTTTCTGAAAAAAGAGTTTGTGGAAAAACGAATGGCAGGTTTTTTAAACACAGTTCCAGGTGTTGTCCTCTTGGCTCTCAAACAGGGCAGCTTCCACCTGGAAAGGTCACTGAGAACACAAGGAGGTTAAATGTCATATCTTCAGTCCAAGTGCCCATCTCCTGTAGATGAAATCTGGGGGGAATTGAGCTGGGAGTATTTAGCAAACCTCTGCTGAGATATTGCACAAGCTGCAGCTTCTCAGAAGCTTATCAGTTGTCCACAGGTTGATTGCTTCATCATTAAGATGGCAAAGCTCACCCTTCCCTCCACTGTGAGACTTGTGGCTACAGACCCAAGGCCTGGTAACATTGGACCTTTTCACAAAAACAGTTTTAGAATTATTTTAGCATGGATAGAAAATCTCTATCCCTGCTGCTTTCTTGATGGAAAGAACCAGTGAAGCTTTTCAAAGTTGTAATCAACTTAAAACGAGGTTTTTATGGTGGAAAGTGTGGGACAACCTTTGTGATAGGTGTACTGGTTCTGCCTAGAATGTTCATGGGAGTCGTAAGAGCAGGGCGGCATACTAATGTGTGCGGGCTATTGAGAGAAATGTCTGGAAGGAAAGTTCAATCTCGGTGCTTTCTGTGACCTAAGAAATGACAGTGACAGGCACCATCCAAGAGATGACACAGGTAGCGTGACAGCAAGCAGCAAGTTCAGAGTCCACTGGAGAACACTTCTGCTAGGGAGGCAACGCTGATGTGACCTCTGCTTGTGCCTGTGTGCTTGCCAAGCAACTCTGGGCTGGGATGAGGCCAATTTTACAAAGCAGACCAAGCTGCAGAGCTCCATTTTGGTAAAATAGGCAGCTGAGAGTTGCAGCTATCCCAGCTGGGAAAGAAGTAGTGGCATTACACTCTTTGGGCATGAGCGTATTCATGTGTAGAGAATGACACTGAAGTGCTCAACTTCATGAAAATTGCAGTCGTAGCTTCATAGGAATCAAACTCACGGAAGTAACCATCTCCTAAGTTTGCAAGAAATGAGGTTTTCTTAGTTCCATGGTTCACTCATCTCCTTTTCAGGAAACAAAAAAGCATTTAATAAGAAACATTATGTAAGAATATAAAGTGTTTAATAAGAAACAACAGTGGGACATTTGTTTAAAGCTGAGGGCTCGTGTTCCGCTGAAAATTATCTTTGAGTAACTCTGCTGAAGTGAAAAATGGGTTAAATTAATATTGGGTCTAGCTACTGAATTGCAGCAGGGAATTATGTGGAGTTGAACCTGTATAAGAGCCAAACTGTAACATTTTAGAGAAAGTATTAACTTAAGTTTCTGAGCCTAAATGTTACTGGAGGCGTCTGAGTAAGGGAGAGCACAGAGAGAGGTCTCTGCTGGGATGTGCAGTCGCAGGGTGCGGAGGCTGCCGTGAGGCAGTGGTCCCCGGCACGTACAGCTGTGCTAACTGGTGAGAGGTGCCTGCGCCAACGGCAGCTTTTACTGGCAAGCACTGTGTGTTTGCTGAAGGTCTCTCTCGCAAAGCCATGGTAACAGCAGCCACGCTCCATGTCTCCCTGAGAGATGAGGCACCCGCAGAGGCCTGCGGAGCATCGTGGGCAGGGATGGGTGCCTTCGGACTGCTGCCTGCCACGTCTCGTCGTCAGTGGGAGCAGCTGGTGTGCCAGGAGAAATTGTTCATATTGAGATACCACCCCAAACTAAGCCGTGGATTTAGTATTCCCAGCGTTCTGCTAAAACTCTTGCTGAAACATTACGTGGATGTAAATCTGCATTCCTGTCAATGATTTATGTGCTCGGGTTGGCTCTCAGCTGCCACTGTGCAGTGACTCCCCGCGCCTGGGCAGGAATCTAAGAGGTGGTGCTACCGGTCAGGCCTGGGTTGACCTGGAAGTCCATCCAGCAGGTCTGCAAATGTATCAGAGTTGGAGTGTGATGGAGGAGATAAATCTTTATACCGCCATATGTTTTCGTATAACAAGATACAACCACCTCTTCTCTGGTTCCTGTTTGGGTAAAGTTGTGCCCTTCAAAAGTCTGTCTTGTAGTGAGTATCACAGGTTTGATTAAAAATTGCATGCCCTTCCTTATGAGCGTGGCTTGCATAACAAAATAAATCTGACAATTGGCTTGCTAATAAGTGGAATTAAGCAGTTTATTGGTAAAACTACAGAATATTTTATGAAGCTTGTTTCATAGTGATGAAATTATTGATAGTTTTGTAGAGGAATGCCATGGAAATCCTCATTTTGTTTCCTGCTCAAAAGACGTACGCCTGTATTTCAGTGTGAAAGAACTAATTTGGCTCCTCTTTGTTGTCTACTATTACTTACTTTATGAACCCTTCACCCCAGGGACATCTGTGTGGTGGCCCCACTTGAAGAACCTCACTGGTGGGTGAGATAAAGGGCGTATCAAAGCTGGTAAAAAAAAACCAAAAACCAAAACAGCTGTTTGTTAATAATGCACTGAGGAATCAGTCACGCTCAAAGAAAAATTATGCATCTTGCTTGACCTATGGAGACCAAAAATGCTGTAACCCCATGCTTGCAGTTGTCTGCAGCGTCATGGGGAAGTTGCAGGAGGTGTCAGGATTCGACAGAGATGTTTTCTTTGATTTCTGCGTGGCTGGTGCTCCACTCATCGGGAATAGATATGTGGACCTGAGCCCTGTCCGGCCATCTTCAGAGCACTCTGCGTTGATGAACTTCTATGGGGACTCTAGCAAGCTATTTTTAGGGCACGATTTCCATTAAAAGGAAATATTATCTGGAAATGCAGTACCTATATATTAATTTGGAGATAATTTTGACAAGACAGGGAACCCATCAGGCGTTGTTGCCGTCATCTCTGCACAGAAGTTGAGAAAAGGGAGTAATTTGTTAAATAAAGCATAGACCACCCCTCTGGTAAAATGTTCTGTGACGTTAAGTTGTGAAGTAGTGGAATGAACCCAGACAAGGGCGACGAGCAAGAAAGAACAACGGTTTGCAGTTCATGGATTCATCAGAGGGCACAGCACAGAGACAGCCGTTAGCACAAAACTGCTGCTGGAATGATCAGATCAATGTTGACCTATGGAGAGAAAGGGAAAGGAGAATGAGACAGCCTTCCTATGGAGGCAAGCACAGACAGAAGGAGAGAAGAGCAGGCATCCAGGTGGGTTGTTGGGCTGTTTTTCAGGAAAAGAAAACACCTAGTGAGAATTGTAAAAGGTTGTAAAATCAGAAGAGTCAAAGACTGGAAGGGCTTTGGTAAATATTAGTAAATATTGACATGCATGCTATAAAAGACTAAATTAAAGGCTGTTGGTAAGGTCTTGAAGGGCTCCTGTCTGTGTGGTGACTGCAGCAGTGGTGGGAGCTGGGACCTGGTGCTCTGT
Source organism: Mesitornis unicolor (assembly GCF_000695765.1). Taxonomy (NCBI): domain Eukaryota; kingdom Metazoa; phylum Chordata; class Aves; order Mesitornithiformes; family Mesitornithidae; genus Mesitornis; species Mesitornis unicolor. Next base: position 18,435 of record NW_010197628.1, on the reverse strand, counting down.
GTTAGCAAAGGGCGAGGGCAGTGCCAGTGGTGGGTACGTGACACTGAAGACACTGCCCGCAGGACACTGTGACGCTGAAGACACTCTGCCTGCAGGACATCATGAGATGTTTCAGGGTGAATCTTCCCACGAGGGACAATGTGGGAGCAAGAAGAGGCACAGAAGTCAGCGAGCTCAGGAGTGGCTGCAAGAGGGACCTGGGGCAGAGGGGCAAAAGCAGCTCCTGCAGCCCACCTCTATAAATGAAGGTTTTGTCAGTTCTGTTTCTGAACTTTGCCCTCTCTCCATAATTCAGTGTGCGTATGATAGCACTTCTTGCTTGTCTTCACCTCAGCATTTATCTAGCAGCAGGCAGCGATTATCTCGGGGCAGCTCTCTGTGCCTTTGACATCCCTTAATTAAACTGTGACATTTGCTAAGTATCAAGGAGAAAAATACTGGAGGAAAAAAAAAATGTTGCGTTCTCATTAGACCACTGTATTCATGAGACTTTGGGTGCCATGTAGGAAAGCAGTACAAAGGATATTTTTAATGAGCTTCAGTAAAAGTGCCCTCGATTCTAGTTTGTCCCTAGTGGTAGGAGCTTTGATCTTGATTTCTTCAAGAGAAATCTTACTGTGCACGTAGGTATAGCTGACCAACCTGGAGGGTTTTTTTGGCCAGTTTCTAGGAGAGAAAAAAAAAAATTCCACTGGAAAATGGTTCCAGGGAAAGTTTCAGCATGTAGCATCTTCGGGATCTGGCCCAATAATTGTCTACAATTAAGGAAGAAAGCGTGGTCAAGTGATACATTACACGTGCACCATGACAGATGATGTCAAATGCTAAATCGATGGATGTGCTTCATGCTCAGCTGTCACATGCAGGGGTGAGGAAAGCTTTAGAAATGCAGAAAAGCAGCTGAGAAATACTGCAACGCGGTGCAGCCCACAAACCCAGCTAATGGCTTGAGACATCTTGGCCAGTTCTCTTTCCTTTGCTTTATGTCTCCAGTGAGACCGGAAGCTTCGTGTGGAAGGGAATTTCTGCTTTTATCACTTTGGAGTGCCTTGATTCAGAGTTAGCACCAGGCCTGCCTTAGAAGACCGTTGAAGTCTATGTTTCTAATATGAATCATTTAGTGTTTTTCTCTTTGAGTAAAGCAATCAAACAAGATGCAAACCCAAGTCATTTTAAAGCTGCTTTTCAATTAATCTTGGCATTTTGCTGCTTGAAAAATCCAGAAGCGGGGACCTCTGAAATCATTGCAAGGGTATGGCATGGCTGTAGCAAATCAAGTTTTTGTTCAGGGGAGATCAAGTCTGGAAGTTTTTCTGTTTGCAGCCAGGGCTTTACAGCTAAGGTTGCCCATGATGAAGCTTACTCAAACTCAACTGAGCTCACCAAGTGAAGAGCCTTCACTTCTGAGGCAGCTCAGGCACTTACTCATAGTCTGCCTTAAATTAATACTTCTTCATTCACTGGAGCCTTAGATTTGAGTTTAGGAGTAGCTGGCATCAAGACAATCCTGGAGAATAATCTGTAGTATAAGAACAGTCATACTAAGGCTGTGAACCTTCCTCTCCCCAGCGAGAGCGCAGGATAAAACCTGCTGAGCCGTCCTTGGTACCCTGCCACAAGCTCCCTTTTCCAGTGCCTTTTCATCTTCCCTTCCATGAATATTAACTGCAGTTCTTTCACTCTGAGAAACTGCAGTGCTGAACTACATCCAGACATGCCTCCTTGAGTCTTGGTGGCACTCACCCACCCTCAGTGAGTGCGGTTTTGCAGTGAGGCTGCTCGGTCGGACCCAGACAGTGTTCTTTTGGAACCAAGACGTGCCTTCACTTAGCCCCTTGCCATATAGGACACTTGAGCAATCAGATCCACCAGTGACTCGGTGCCATTATTGAAGTAGGTTGGATTTAATCAACAGCCGTGGAGAGTACAGCATTTACAGAGCTGCACTCGTCAGCGTCGGGTGTTTGGAGGTCACGGGCAGGAGGGAATGCCAGCCTGGGCTCCAGGGCTTCTCTGGTGAGAGGTTTACAAAAGGCAGGGACAGAAAAATAATCCTGAAGCTTCAGATACTCCCTCGGCTAAAGTTCCAGCATAGTGAAAGCTGCATTTCTGCCGTTCGGCATGTGTCTGCAGTTCATTAATCATGACTCAGTGGAAAAGCTCATTTCTATTGGTGTGAGTGAGTGCTATTAAGGGGGCAGGTCTGCTGCTGAGGGTAACATCCTGCTCGCAAGGTGCAGAGCTAACCTTTAGGGATGCTGTGAAAGCAATTTTGTTCCGTTGTCTTCTGGATCTTTATTTGCTTTTTTTTTTTCTTCTCTTTTTCTTTAGCTATCTGCAGATTACTCAGGGAATAAATCACTGCCCCATGAAAAGTACCTAATCAAACAGATAAGTCTTGCATTTCACCCTTGTCTCTCTCACTCCCACACATGACTTTGCATGTGAATCTTTAAGACCTGTATGCCCTATATTTTTTCACTCTAATGCTGCAATTAATCACATTACATAACCAGCCTACTGCTGTTTCTAATTAAATTTTTCGGGGGGGGGGGGAGAAGAGAGGAAGAAAGCACCCTGCATTTAAATACCGTGAAGGGTCTGTCTTGAAATGACAATGCCAGGAAGCAGCAAGGGAAGGCTCCCTCCATCCTCCTCGCACCCCCGTGCGCCGGGAGCTGCGGCGTGGGCCTCGTCTTATGCAACATCCCACGCCGGGGTCTGACTCACGCGCACTTACCTCACCGGGGACGGGCTAAAAATAGGGTTTCATTCTTAACTCTGCACAGCCGGGCGCTACCTCGCTTCCAAGAAGACCCTTGACGGGATTAAAATAGAGCAAGTTCTGCGCTTTGTTTCGTGCCGGAGATGTCTGCACTGCATCCTTGCACCGTTTGTTTATCTGGTGTGTTAAGGCAGCCGCGAGCGGGCTGGATGCTTTCGGAGGTAGAGAAAATGCGGTCCTTCGCTCGCATTGTTCGCCAGCCGATTGCAGACAGGGTGGCATGAGGAGGAATTGGGTGCCGGGGAGGCTGGACATCGGGAAGCGCCGCAGTAGCAGCTGCGTTACAGCAGTTCCTGCAGCCTTGTGATGAGATGCTGGGCTGGAAGGATGTGAAACGAGCCCCGGGTTGCTGGTCCCAGTGTAGGGATGCACCGGTGACTGTGGGAACAAACCTCCCTCGAAACCCCCTCTGCAGCCGCAGCTTAGACCCAAGCACTGCCCCATGTCCCCCCCCACGTGCCCCTCTCCTTGCGCAGGGGTGCAGACTCTTCCCCGTCACCCTTGCATCTCCTCTTGGGAAATGTCTGTGGCTGCAGCACGTGGGGCTGGAGCAAAGGCACCACGAGTCCCCCTGGGTGGAGGAGCAGCGGGGGCACAGGATGGCAGCAGCCGAGGAACACTGGCTGGGCACAGGCTGAGTCAGTTTAGGCCCATCTTTAAAATGGCAGGCAGGATGAACAAAGTGAACCGGAGGCGTAGAAGCGTTAACCCAGGGTGTTTGCTGTTCCTTTTCAGTCAGTTGGACACACTCTCTGTAGGTTTACCGTACTGACAGAGTTTCTTAAACATAAATCTTGCACTTAAGGAGATCCGTGACTGTTCATTGATTCCAGAGCTAACTTTACAGCGTATTCATAAGGAATTTTAATCAGATTGTCACTTACACATCTACTTTCTAAAAGCCACACAACGACTTGTCTTCTCTAACTTTCTGCTTCTCCCGAGGGCACTGGCACTAGCAGAGCAAGGTACCTGTGCCCTGGTTATTTTGCCTCGAGCTTTCTATCCTTGCGGCAGCCATAAGCTCAGTTCTCATCGTGCAGCTGCGCGGGGACTGGGACCATCAGCATCATTCACTTAAGTTTATTTTCTGCATCACAATAGCAGGAGAGCTGCCCTTCCCGGCCCGAATTGATGCGCAGCGTGGTGTTGGTATGGTCAGACTTGACAGGATGCCTACCACCGAGAATAGAGAAGGGTGGCTTTGGGAATGGCGCAGTGGCAGGGGACGATGGCAGCGTCTCACACACCCTGTCACTTCATTGCAAGGTGAATCTGAGTTTCTGCTTTGCAGAACAAGGGTTCAGCGGGTTTTGTGAAGGGAGGTGGCAGAAGGTTTTGATGGCATGTGGATGTCTGAGGTGTTTCCCTGGTTGCTGCTAACCTGAAATCACCTGTTTGATGTGATTGAGAAAGAATGCAAATGGCCTTGCAGGAAACCCCAGGGAAGAGGAAGGAGACACTGGTTAACTGTGAGAAAAAGAGGATAACAACAGGGAGGAAGGAGTAAGAGAGAGAGAGAAAACAACTATCAAAGGAAGCAGGAACCTTAAGGGAAATAAAAAGAGTGGGACCAACATAAGGGGCAGCAACAAGAGAAAAACCAAAGAGTTTAAACATGCAGGGAGCAAAGCTCGTAGACAAGAGGACAGAGTGAAAAATGAGAGGAGCTGCTTTATGAAACAGATGAAGAAAGGCAGCCTCCTGTAACCTGCATTTTAACAGCATGGCCGTGGTACCTGTCCTACATCTTTGTAGCAGCGCAGGAAAGGGTGTAGCTGAGGGATGCTGCTTCGGAAGTTCTGGAGCCTAATTACTACCTCCTGTGATTTGGGACAAGTGTTACAAATTTGCATTCTGCCCTGAGAGGCATTGCTCCCTCTTAATAATGTCAAGTCTTGGCTTGGAGCTGGGAGAAGGAGACTTCAGAATAATATAAAAGTAAGTCATGGGCCTTGGAGATGGGAGCAGAAACTACTATCAGGGTAGGAGCCAGGGGCACAGTTTTGTCATTTCTTCAATGTTGTCTGGTGGCCAGAGGAGAAACCTCTCTTTGGCTGTGCCTGCCCAGCCATCACCTGAACACGGAGAGGGAGGGTTGATGGAGACTCTCTCCTTCAGGTCTGACTTTAATGCTTCTTTGCTGTGGGCCACATATTTCTGTGTTGGTTGTGCTGCTCCATGTAATGTAATATAAAACTAAAACAGCCAGAGAGCCCCACAGGAGAATTTCTGCTTATATAAAACTAAGAGAAATGGCCTCAGTGCTTCCTACAGCATCCAAATGCAGTTTGTTCTGATAGAAAGGACAGGAAGAGGAGGAGCAGGACTGTCAGCACTAGCAAAGCCTGTGAGTTTGATGTGATTAACTGCACTGGTTTACAAAGGTTGTAAAGTTTTCACAGGAACAAGACAGATGGAAATCGAGGAAGCAAAGCTTGCTCCTGAAGGCTGCAGCCCATTGCATGCCATCCTTTGGAGAAACTGGGGCTGTGAGCCATGTGGCTGACCATGGCCCGAGGCTGGCTGTCATTAGCCCAGCTCTGTGTGTAGCCTCACTGAAGTGGGTGACTTTTCCTCACAGAGAGGGGGGAGCAATATTCTCCCGTTTCATTGTGAGTGATAGGGAAGCAACATGGCCTGATGCTGCACTGGTTTTTCAGGCTAGAGAGCTCCCAGGTGCTTTGGCCAGGTCTTGCTGTGATCTGTGCATATCCCATACAGAGGTCCCACTCTCTGAGTTGCCTAACTGGGCTATTAAATAAGCAAACACAGAATAAAGCCAGTGTGGGCAGTAAACTTCCTAAGCTGAGGAGCCCAGAGAAATCATTGCATTGGTGGGGGGGGTTCTAGACTGTAATTGGAGGCCAAGGGAGGGACTTTGAAGTTAATGCTGGGGGGGGAGGGGGAAGCAGGGAAATTCTTGCATTTCTTTATTATGCATTCAACTCCTTAATGCAGTTCACCCAAATTCCAGTCCAGCGCCGCCCAAAGGGTCGCGGTTTGGTGGGAATGTGCACGTGGCACCCTTAGTGTTTAGTTCCTGCAGACATTTTTTTGCAGTCAGCCAGCATCGTGCCAGAGGATGCATGGGCGGTCTGTAGAGGTCTGTGTGAGCCGCGCGGGCAAACCCCATCAGATAGGGAAGGCAGAGCAGTCGCCAGATGGTGAATCTGCTGACGAGACTGGCGTTTGGCCCTGTCCTATCCCACTTCGAGGTCCATGCTGCAGGGTTTGGGGGATTCTCAGCTGATGGCTTTGTTGCCTGTGGTCTGGTTGAACAACATGCTCAGACGTTAGCTACTGGCTGGGTAAGTGAGTTTACAGGCATTACTGTGAGTAGAGGTCTTGTCATAAACACTGGGGGGAAGAAATAGGCTACAGCCCCCAAAAATAGCAGCCAATTCCCCCAAATTCTGTTCATGACCTGAAGGGAAGGAGGATGTCTTAAGAGGCACACAGGCATAAAATTCATCTCTGGCCCCAGCTTGGTGTCGCTCGCTCTGCTGCTGCTCTGTACTGCTCATACAGAAAGCTCCTGAGATCGCTCTGCTATCAGCAGAACAAAGCAAATCACCCTGGAGCAGACTTTACTCAAGACAAATAATCTCAGGAAGTCTTCATTCATTTCTGTAAAGCTAGGACTTGTATTTGCTCTAATGGCATTCTGGGAGGGTTGCTGCTATTTTTCTACAGAGCAGCCCATTTTTTCCCCCTTTTACAGTAACCAGTGATCACTGTTCACCTCTGTGGACGTGCTTATCCACCCAGGAGCTGAGGTCTGACCGTGACCTGCAGCAGAGTCACCTGGCAGGGGGAAAGCTCGTCCTGTCCCAGTACTGTGGACTGCACAAAATCAAAAAACCTGATTGATTGGCTTTTTTACTTGAGGATTCACATCCTATTTGAGCTTGCAGGCACAAGTCAGGTCATTTGGATGTGGAGGAAGAGTGCTGCCAATTGATACTGGTCTATTTAGGACTGGTGTTGGATTCTGCGAATACTGCTGTGTATAATTTGGAGAAGGACCCAAAAACGTTGCTGACAGCAATGAAATACTGGAATGTATGGTTAGTAAGGGGGGGGGAGGAACCTTTCACTGAGATTTGAGATGTTGAGATCACAATTGCAAATCATGGGAAGCTTGAACCACCCTAACGGTCGATAATTTATATATTATGAACTTTTTAGGGGAAATGATTTTACCTTTCTCATTTTGGACAATTGTGTTTATATGACAGTGGAAAGCTTCTCCATTTAATACCACACACAGAACATAGCAGTCTGAATTGAGCGCCCAAAAAACTCCCACAGAGATGTTTTTCCATCTCTTCCTAATCCTCTGAGGGGTGAATTGGATGCTCTTGCTGAGGGAGGAGCATGCTTAAAGATTTTCAGTGAAATTGTGAAGTCTCCTTCTGATGGCCTCAAACTTCAGCCTATGTGTCCAAGTCTTCACATCTTGAAGAGCAACTTCTCCCACTTCCCTTTCGTCCCTAGAACGAGGAGGTTTGTTCTGCATCAACAGAGACGAGGCTTAGACTTTTGCAGCCGCTTGCAAATACAATTACGGACTATGAGGGCATTTCTCTCTTGGCCCTGGACTGTCTCTGGGTGGATTTGGCACTGCAGGCGATGGAGCCTTGAGCGGTCCTGCCTGGTTCCACCTGGTTTCACCTGGTTCTCTGGGGCACCATGGGGAGCAAGGTCTGTCTGGCACCGGTTGCTTGCTCAGCTGTTGTGATTCAGCTGTTGATGCTATAGTTAAACCGTGTTTAATATCTTATTTAACTGCCATGCTTTGATTAGAGAGAAATGTATCTAAAGGAAATGTCTCTTCAAAGCAGCACATGTTTAACGTGCAAGGGAAGAACTTGCATGGTCCCAGCACCGTGCTCTCAGCAGTGACCCGGCGTTGAGTACCTGCATGTAAGCAGCTGGCCGGGAGGGAGCCGCACGTCGTCTGGGTTCAGGCGGCTGCAGGGAAGCTGGCGTTACTTTATCGGAAGTCATCTGGTGAGGGTGCAGAGCATGAATGAGTCTGGATGTCTCTAATGGTTTTCTAGCCAGAGCCTTCAAGCAGAAATGTGTACTTTTGCATCATAACAGCTGTTGCCCTTTCTGCCAGTTTCTAACACTTGCAGTTGCTGGCTTGGCTTTAATGCGTACTTCCACCCCATGTAAACAAATCCCACCCGTGTTTTGGTTTTTTTAGATGAAAGCAAAGATCTGTGTGTGAAACGTTGAACGGGGTATGGGAAACGTAGGATGCGTGTTGTGTAGTAATGAGGTCAAGCATCGTTATCAGGAAGCGCATGAGCTCCCCACCGCACCTTCCCTGATCACAAACCCAAACTCAGACTTTAGCTGACGCATCATGAAAGGGCAACGTTATTGTTAATGCAAAGTCATCCTTGTTTAAAATAGGGATGAGTTCATGACATAAACATTAAGTAGCATAATTATGGGTTTTTTTAAGATTTCTTGGGAAGAGGCATTCTTTGTCTGCATACTTTGAGGTCTCCAAGAGGCTGGATTCTTGGATGTCTTCTGAGGTTTTGCATTTGTGTCTGACTGAGGGAGCACGAAGCAATTAGGTCTCCAAGTAATAAACGCTCCAGAGAGAAGTGGCTGGAGTGAAAAGTATGCGGCACTGACAGGCAAGGTGCTGAGCAGCGACTCGGGAAAGGTCAGGGTGGTGACAGAGCAGATGAGAGCGCACGGCTGCTCCTCTAATCCAGAAACGGAGACGAGGAGCTGCGGGGAGGAGGAACTCTGCAGTGATCACTAATAGCTTCTCCCTTCACTAAGAGGAGTAGTAATGTAGGAGCTCTTCTTGCTAACTGCATTTGTATGAGCTGCTCGTCTTTTAATGATACTCGGTATTTGCATGTCTTTTCTTCTCGAATTTCACTTTTTTTACTGTGTAAGGCCCTTAAGTGGGTTAAGAGGAAAAAAGTGAAGGTCTCTGATGTTTTATTTCAGTGCATTGTGATTTCTGCATCCGCGCTTGTAAAACTGGTGCTACTGGAGGTTTAATTGACCTTTGTATCCTGGGCTGATTTAAAGCCTGCCAGAGTCAGTACAGAGGCTGCCTTCAGTGGCCTTTGCAGCTGCCTGGAAGAGCATGAAGAAATACATTTGAGGAATTGCAGTCAGAGCTTTCCTGTGACTGTTGCTCTTCCTTTATCCGAAGGGAATTCCCTGCATTGGGAAAGATTTTTCAGTCTCAGGAACTGCAGCCAAGATACTGAGACAGGCAGCAAAGGCCCCGATAGCTGTCATGGTAATGAAGGAGCAATGGGGACACTCTTTCCCTGGCAGCAGTCCTGAAAGCATTGCCATATCAATTTCCTTAGGAAAAAAGGCTTTATACCTAAGAACAAATGGCCTTGAAAGGCAGTTAATGCTGGAACATCAGCCAAGCAAAAGCTTGCTATTGAGAGGCTGGTGGTGCTGCTGTCTGGCTCCAGCCTCAGATGAGCAATATGAATCAGGAGCAAACCACAACTAGGGAGCCAAGGGAAAGGTAGAGGAGAAGATATGAGACATGACAAAACTGAAGACAGTTATGTCTGGTGTTTTGCATAATCAAAGGGATTATGTTCAGCTCTTTTGCATTTTACTTTGGGTTTTCATGCTTTTTGGCTCTCCCATGAGATTCACATCTGACAGATCTGCGCAGCCCATTGCCACAAGGAAGTTTGATTAAAACTGTGGTTCATCCAACAGCACAGTCTGTTTACCCTGGGTCTGACCCATCTTGACCACCAAACCAAAGGGACGTGTATCCCAGCTGATGTGAGCCTTCAGAGGCACATCTCAAGTTCATCTGAGATTTCCCAATAATTTTAACAATTCTTCTCAGAGAGCGTTATCCGACAGACGAGCGCTGCCTTGTGACCATTAATAGTATCTTGGAGTCATCCGCCGCTATTGCCTCCATCACATGCACGCATGAAATGGAAAGACCCACAAAAGAAAGCAAGAGGCCTTTAAAAATTATTTGGACTTCAGTTTTGTTGTGGTCCGTCTCCCGGCTCAACAATAGTCAGCAGTAGCCAACCAGCCTGCGCAGTTAAATGTCAGGGTGACTCAACTGGTGTTGGGATCTGCTGGGTCAGGAGGGGTCAGGTTCATGCCTGGGGCAGGAGGCTGCTGGAGGTGATGTCCTGGGGAGAAGCCGATCCGCGAGCTCCCTCCTGCCTGCCCCTGCTCTGTGCCCAGTTGGCAGCTGCAGGACCCGTGGAGCTCTCGAAAGGACATCGGGATAATCTGGGCATCCCGGCTGCGCCCTCCTCAAAGCCAGCTTTGTACCCAAACGTGCGGGTGAGCGGTGGCAAGTGGTGTAGCCTCTGTTTTCCCTTGCTCTGTCACTGGCTGTGTATATTTAACACCTCCTTAATTAAATTTAACTTAAATCCAACTCCCATAGCGGTCCCCCATAAAACGCTGTGCGATCCCCTAGATACCCCACATGCTGTGAGGGACACCAGCATTTTCTTGAGCGAGGGTGAGGAGATTTGAAAGCAAAGCTATTGATTAAATAATTAAATGGATACAAATGAGCTTTTCTTGGGATTTTGATTAGCTGGGCCTTGGGTGGAAAAAAAAAGTAGGTGGCCTGAGAAAACCAGTGTCCTGCCTGGTGTCATTCCTGGTTGAAAAGGGTCTTCTGAATTTCTCACTGCTGGTGCTCTGGCAGGAAACCACATCACCGTCAATTATTTTTTTTCTTTAGCAAAGAGACTTTTCCTTTCATGATGTCTGTGTTAGAGGCTGGTCCTCCCAGCAAACCCACCCCTTACGGAGACTTGCCATCCATTCCAGGTTGGGATTTCTCTGACTCTCACTGAAAATAGTGTCAGAATCCCTCCGCTTCAGGGAGAAACCCAGGAGTTTCCTGGGTCTGCTCCCACTGCGGGTGAGCTCCCATACTCAGAGATGTGACTATTTCTGTGGCAGCCTTATCTCCACGGGTCTCCCAGGAGGGCAAGGAGCTCTCGGCTCCATTTAGGTGTGGTGGATGTACGAGTTTTCCTTACAATAATGCATATAGGATAGATGACATAATGATAGATCTACGCAGCACATGCTTTTGATAGCTTTTTAGCAGCTTTTGGGGAATACTTGCATTTCCTCGTGAGGTCCCGCAGGTGCTGGGGCTGTGCTGGAGACATCGCCTCATGTTCTTGGAGATGCTTCACGAACCGCTGGGCACTGGAGGGTCCATGGAAAAGGAGGATCACAGCCCTGGCACGCCGCAGCGTGAGATGAAGCTGTGCTGATGCCGGCCTTTCCAGGGCTGGCTTTCATTTGGGGTTGTCAGTTCACCTGTTAGAAAGTGAGACTCAGGCACCTCATTAAATCTGATTGGTTTGTCTAAATGGACTCTCTTCCCTGTAAAGCTTCTTTTAAATACTTTTTCTAAACATTAAAAATAGATAAAACGAGGAAAAGCTTGCAGAGGTATTTCAAAATCAAAACAGGGTAATTCCTACGGTCTTTTCCCCTTTTTAATTTCATTTTGAGTTGATGGGAACTGTTTGGAAAAGATAGTTGGAAAAGTTAATTTTTGGATAGCAAATGCCCCCTGAAGGAGCGGGGGGGAGGGGGGGAGGCGGAACAAACGGTCCTTTCAAAGAATCATTGACCTAAATTGCACTTTAATGCACATACCATGCTGTCCACACCACCTACGTGTCTCCAGGAATACTGCTAAATAACAAGCACTAAATGTTTAGTCATTTCCTGCATCACGTTTGCAGGAGTCGGTGGCTGTGCGCGATTAGCATATGTAAGTGCACTGCAGTTCAAACACTCGGTTTCCATATCAGCAGCTGCTGGGTTTAATCTCCTTTTGGGAAAGGTGCCACCGGAGCGTGGCAGCGAGCCCCAGGTTAATGTTTCAGCCGGCTTTCCGCAGAACTTCCAGCGAAGGGCCGGTGACGCAGGGCCGCCTCGAATTTGGGTTTACAAAGCACGCGGTGGGAAAACCTGGCTTCCAAACCGAACGGGCAGCACAGCGGCTCGCTTGCAGGAGGTGGCTTTTTTTTTTTTATTTTTCTTTCTGTAGCAGGGTTTTGTTTTTGTATTTTATGAATCTTGTGTGTTTATGGGCTGGGTGGTAACAACTCTCGCAGGAAGTAGCAGAGGCTGCTCTGACCTGTGCAGCTCCGGCTCTCTCGGTCCTCGCTGCCTGCCAGGGACACCAACATCTCCTGCCCACTGTGGGTACCCCTCGGAGGGGTGGGTAGAGCCCCCCACATCTGCCCCAGCTTGCTCCCTCCTGCACCCATAGGAGTGTCTGGAATTTTGCAGCTATTTCAGCTTTTGCTCAGCCTTGCAGGGAGGATGCAGTCTCCCCCAGTGATGTTTCTAGTTTGTGCGTTGGTCTTTCAGGCTGGCGCCAGAGCAGGTTTCCGTCCAAGGAATCGAGGACTAAATCCTCTCACTTTTTTTTTAAGCGTCTGCCTTCAAAATGGTGGCTGCTTCTCACTTGAAGTTCATGGCAACAGATGGCTGGATCTCAAAGACATTACTTAAAAGCTATAGGGTGTTTTTCACCACATGGCTTGCTAGTTTCCCTCCTAAAAAAACAAAAAATCTGTGCGAGAGCCCTCCAACATGCCAGGCCAGATCTGACCGTCTGTTAAGTTCACTTTATATAATCTCCACATACCATACAGTGGCCTTTAAAAAAGCCAGGGCTCCTCGCTGGGTAATTCACTGAGCTCTGGGAGGGCAGCAGCCTGCAGCCAGCTTCTCTGCAGCATCGCTACGAGCCAGAGCCAAGAAGCATCTCTCTGCAGATATTTGATTTTTGGATCTTGGGGGGGGGATCTGCCCAAAGTACCTTTCATATGGGCTGTGCGGGGGCCTGGGGACCCATGTGCGTATTCAGGGCATAGTAAGGGCTCATGAAATAGCATGCACCTTCTGTGCAGCCCACCAGCTTTTTCGGGCTCATTTAGCAGAGAGAACAAGCAGAAATCTCACAACTCGAGTAAGAGCATATGCTCTGGGAGACCTCGCTACATTGCATAAGCCTTCCCATTAAAGGAGCTGGCTTTGCAAGCACAGCACATGAGTCAACAGCACAGCTAGACTTGTAACGTGGGAGTCACACCTACTCTTGGCTGCAGAATTATCCAGAGAAACAGAAGGTTAATAGGAACAAAATAAAGACTGAGGAACCCTTAAAGGTTAGTTACAGGATTTGATTCAATTGGCAAGAGGGAGAAAAAAGAAAGAAAGGAAACTGGTCAAGCCAAGGGAGAGAGCAGGGTAACAAAAAGCCACGTTGTCTGTCTCCTAAGGAAAGACAGTTCAGTTTAGATCAGTTAAAATGTGATCAATAAAACATTTTTTCCCCAAATTAGTTAGTTCTGGAGAGGGTCATTATTGATTACAGAAAGAAAAAGTCACTTGACTAATGAGAAAGAGAGTGGAGTAAGCTCCAGGATGCTCGACAAATATTAACACTGCATGAATGCAGTTCTGCAAGACAGAATGGCTCCCAAAAGCAGGTAAATAACTGACCTGGCCGCAGCATTAGTAGCAACAACACATTCCTTGGCTTTGCTTCTGCCTTTATAGATCCTTATTTTATGCTGGGACATTTTAGAAATTCAAACCAAATGAGGAGCGTGTCTGTCTTTGATACTTAGAGTGCCTGAGCATCTCTGGTTCAGGCAGAGCGTCGCTGGGCCAGGCAGGGCGGCAGTGCCAGCAGTGGGACCGGCCATGGGAGGAGAGCAGGGCTCAGCTCCCAGGCTGGCAAGGCACCCCAATCTCCTGAGTTTGACCCGTGTTAAGTGCCTCAGTACCCTGAAGGGCGTGGGGCTGACGGCTCTGCTGGGTTTCGCAGGAAAGCCAGTCTCAGCTCTGTTTAGCTGACCTGGTCCAAATCTCAGTGCAGCCAGTGGAAAGGATCTGCGTGGGCTTTGGGTCAAGATCAGGAAACAGGGATATCCTGACTAGATGAACACTTGTCCGTGGGCTTTTCAGTTTATAAAGATGTTCCACTGAGCAAAACTTATCCTGACACTGAATCCTTATTGTAGGCTGGAGCCCGTTTCCATACAAATTAATCAGGGATATTGCATTTGTATTTTTTCAAAAATGCAGTGGCCTCACTCGCTTTGTAAGAAGAGAAAGGAAGGATACAGGAAGTTGTGTTTAGTTTCCAGGTTGTTATATTTGGTTTTTCGCCTAAGAAACAAGACTTCGCATGGCCAAATCTGCTATTGCTCATGGTGCAGGCTTGCCTGCCTAAGGGTCACCTCAGTCCTAAATCTGTGCTGTAAAAATCAGGGATTACAAAAATGGGAGTGAAAAAACCTTGATAGCTCAGATCTTCTGATCAGAGCTTATAGAAGAGCCCCATGTGTTCATTATGACGTTGGTTTCTTGGCTCTCCTTGATGTATACCAAGGTCTAAGTGGAGCGTGTCTGTGGGGGAGGTGTGTTGGGCAACAGAAGTGATGTTTCATCCCTCGCTCTCAGTGCTCTTGCAGAGTGAAAGATCATCTTGTGATCAAGGCACAAGACCAGGAGTCAGGCGATCTGGGCTATGGCAAAGTTTGATTTGCCAATATTAGTGAACAGTTCTGACACCTCCAAACACCGAGGTGCTTGGGGAATGTGCGGGTTGCCTGCTGCCACAAACACAGCGTGTTTTGGGGTTCTTGTGCTGGTCTTGTTGGATGAATAACTGCTCGACGGATTTGGCAAAATAATTTACCAGTGATGAACTCCACTGTGATGGAGCCAAGAAAGATTTAGTGGCCTTAGCCCGAAGTTTTTGAAGATGGCTGTTAGGACTGATTTGTACAGGATAGACCAGTAAGGGATAATGGAGGGAGGAAGCCAGAGCAGATCTGAATGACTGGTCTCCACATGCAGCCTGTGCATGAGGGCATTTGCACAGTGCTTGTCTCACCACAAAACCCCTGCGCTCGAGGTAATGAAAACCATACCTATCTTCTGAAGGTCAACTGATCATCTTTCCCAGTGCAGAAATCCCACCATACAGTATCCATCCTGCTGTAGGTACACATGGGGTCTCCATCACCATGCTAGTGTGCTCGGGTCCCGCCGTGCAGAGGACACCACAGAGCAGCTGCCTCCTGGTGAGGCGTGTTTGGGCAAGAGGTCTCACCCCGACCCTTCCCGTTCTGGGGCTTTCCCTGGCTCCAGCCACAGGGGGGAAGTGAGCAACACATCTGACCACGCTTCTCCTCTGATGTACAGGGCCACGGGGTGAGAGGAAGGATGCCCAAGGTCCTTCTTACATAGTCACCGAGGAGTGACAGGA
>NW_010197628.1:0-3266 GCF_000695765.1 Mesitornis unicolor | reverse complement strand
CGGAGGAGAGCCCGGCATCCCCGCTTGCTGCCGATCACAGACTCTTCTGCTGCGCTGTTTGGCATGGCGCTGCAGCACAGTCTTCAAGAGCTCCAGCTTGATCCCTGCCTTTCAGCCAGCATCTGCGATGGGTCCTGGCACAGGAGACTGCTCAGGTTTTTTTCCTAAATCTGGCTGAACCGTCTCCCAGGAAATGGGAGTCAGCTTGCTCGCGATCCTGCTTGCATCAGCCCCAGAGTGGCAGGTGGGAAGTCAAAGTCCCTCTTTAGTTGAAGACATACAGAGGAGCTTTCGTCCCCAAAATGTACAGGTTCTGAAAAGTTCATGGGAGGAGAAAAAAAAAGATGTTTCTTTATCAAGAAAGGGGGGCGGGGGGGAAGATAAAATTCAATAAAACAAATAGGCTCCTCTGTGCCCTCTTTTCAAGGGTAGACTTGAGGAGCTGGAAAAAAGATAGGAGGGAGAAATACCAGCTGAAAAGGCCCTGTGTGGTGTTTCAGACCCCGAGCCATGCTCCCTGCATCGCAGAGCCATGCTCTGGCTGGGGGTGCCCTCCCTGCCCTGCCCGGCTCCAAACCACCGGTCTTGTGATTTCTTTTTTTTTTTTTTAATTCTTATTATTTCAGTCCCATGATTTTGTTTTCGCTCTTCCTAATTCTTTGCCTTGGGGAAGGGAGGCAGGGAACAGCACAGGATTTGTACTGCTGTGGTTTTCTGGGTGTCATGGGCCATAATCTGACATTTAACTGATGAGGCATTGCCATCCAGGCTGCAGAAATCAGATTTTTGTGATAAATGGTGGGCAGCACAGTTCTCCTAACGAAGCTGTGTTTTCTGCATAACCAGTGGTTTCACTTCTATTCATTTCACTATCTCACTTCTTTTCTTCTCTTTATCCAAGCAGTGAAAATCAATCAATCATCAGCCTAACAGTGGAAATTGTGGCATCGTATCCACTTTAGGGCAGTTGCTCAGACATCTTGGTGCAGCGCAAGAATGTGCTTGGCCAATGACAGTTAAAGATTAAACCCGGCATCATGCTGAGTCTCCAGAATTGAAGGGCTTACATTATTTCTAGGTAATTTTAATGGCACGAAGAGGCAGAGTTTTAAACTTACATGGTGCTTTTCATACTAAAAAGTCCCAGAGCACTTTATTGGCAGAATTTGATACAGAAACTGTCCATAGAGATAAAATATGACAATTGAGTGATAGCACCAGCAATAAAAGAAAAACCTTATATTCTGAATGCCGGGGGAGGAGGTCATCTAGACAGATATAGCTACCCACATTGTACGTCCCTTTGAGAAACGCAAGAACAAGCATTGGTTTCTAAATTCCATCTGTGAGCAAGCTCAGAAATGCCTCCGTGTGCCCACCTGACCGGCTGCTGACCTCCTCCTGTGCCAGCTTGCTCTGCTTCCCCCTTTCACTTCCCCTGTGGGACTCAGGCACTGGCGGTTCCCCCTTGGCCGGGCTGACCTGGAAGTCTCCCCACCTCTGAGTCACTCTTCTGCTCCTCTGCTGCCCTCAGTACGTGGCCAGTATCAAGGCTTTTGGGGAGTTTTCAGTGTCTTGCAGTTGGAAAGAAACAAGATAGGTCAGTGGTGGCAAGGGATAGTGGATTGGGAATGTCCCATCAGTGATGTGGCCGTGCTCCTGTCTTGTCTGCCACCTCCTGCCAGCCTTGGTGGCATCACTGCAGCTCTGTGGCAGCACTGAGCAGAGGAAGCAAGGCACAGGGAAGGTTGTGGGGACCAAAATCAGCCTCTCAAGCCAGCTGAGAAAATAACCACAAATGGCTGGTTGTCCCACGGCGGGGTGGATGGAGGTCAGGCCTTCCTGTGGCCACTTGCATCTTGATCTTGGGAGCCAGAGGCAGGAGCTGATTCGTGACATGGGAATGCCATGTGTCTGCACGCTCTCCTGGCCAAGGATGAAGGCTACCGCTTCCACCGTGTGAGCTGAGCGCCAGTCTGCTGTGTCTGTCTGCATGGACACCTCTTCACAAAACCACATAGCGGCTTCTCCTGCCTTGGAGTCCCAGAGTGTCACTGTTCAGGCAATTAGAAGAGCACCATTGGTTTTGGTTAAGCAACATCAGGCTGCCCAGGCAAGTGGTGGAGTCACCATCCCTGGAGGAGTTCAAAAAAACGTATGGATGAGGCACTTCAGGACATGGTTTAGTGGGCACGCTGGTGTTGGGTTGATGGTTGGACTTGATGATCTTGGAGGTCTTTTCCAACCTTCTCTATGATCAGACATCTCTAAGTGGTCCCCGTCGTTGCCCCAGCTTTAGCACATGCTGGGGTTGCATTGAAAGAGTTTGAGTCTTGGGTGAGGCTGCAGCTGCAGCACACCCCAGCTCACCTCCTAAAACTTTCTTCACCACTTTTCTCAGGAACAGGCAGAATGAAAATAGAAGCTCCTGCCAGGGAATTTCCACCCCAAATCGGTAATGTTTGAGTAGTGGGAAAAAGATGCCAAAAGAGAAGATTTGTTTTTTTTCTGTAAAATTGGCTGTGTGGATGTGTGATTTGGTAGCGGGCGTGGTGACCCCAGCACTGCACGAGCTCATGCTTGGAAACATTGCTAAGCGATGAATAAAGCGATGGTCATGGCTGGCCATAGGAGAGGCAGGAGCACCACCAAAACAAATGCAGAATGTGCTTCAGAATTGTTTTCTGGTTAAAGGAAGTTTCAGAGTTTTCTTTGCAAACAGTAACAGAATTTATTTGAATTATAAAAACCCATGTGAAAACCAAAACTCCCACTAACTTTCTGAGGAAGTTTCTTTCCGATTAAAATAGACTGGTATCCAAAATACACAAGGATAAGAATCTCAGAGGAGGTCACGGCAGTCAGCTGAACTGGTCCCTGTTACTCAGCACTCTGACATGCTCCGAAAGGGGTTTCGCTGGAAATCTGGAGGAGGTTTCAGCACGGAAGATCACGCTAAATAAAGGTCTTCCACCTCCATAATTCCGGCAGCTGAATTTCAGCACAGTATCTAGTCACAATTTGACACAGCTTCTCAGAGTGAAGAGCTACCCTCAAACCTCTCTAATTTTGGTGATGCCAAGTTGTAGCCAAAATTATCAGAGCAATCTCTGCTAAGGTGGGTTGTTCCCGAGGTCACCTGCTCTGTACTTCCCCTGTACCTATCTGTGACAGTCATCTGAGACAAGTCCTGGTTTTGGTTAGCTGACAGTGATAAATTTTATTTATTTATTTATTTATTAATTATTATTATTATTATTATTATT
>NW_010197627.1:901-4892 GCF_000695765.1 Mesitornis unicolor | reverse complement strand
GAGCTCTTAAGAGCAGTAAAAAATGTCAAATGCTTTCTGATAACTGCATCAGATGTTTTACAAGTAAAATTCGAGGAGTTGGAATTTTGAAAGGGAAGAGGAAATAGTGAAAAAGCGGAAAAACATTCCGAGTGAAAGGAGTGACAATGCCCCACTGCCTCCGCGCAGCCGCCGTCCGGGCAGACCGCTCCTCCCGCAGTCGCCCGGCCCGGCCCGGCCCGGCGGCGCACTCCCGCCCTGCCCAGCGAGGTCCAACCGGCCCCGTCCTGCCGCACCGACGACCGAGGCTGAGCTGAAGGCTGCCCACCGTGTCTCTGGGAGAACAGTGACGCTGAGTGCGCTGAAACGATAGCTGTAGCTACACCGCATTCACTTCTGTAACTTGTCCCCATCTATTTATTCGCTAAGTTTTTGTGAATAACAGACTATAATTTCTCTATAAGCGCATTTAATAATGAATCACCAAGCAAGCTTGCTTCTTTTAAGCAGTTAGAAGAGGATAATGTCAAACTAGCTTGCAACATGAAACCTCAAAGAGCTGAAGAGCCCTCAGAGCTGAGGTGGGCTGGTTTTGCTCTAGGGCTGCCCAGCAGAGCTCTGCAAACCCAGTCGCTGGCGATGCGGCTCTCTCCGGAGTTCCCATTTGCACAGAGGGAAAAGCTGTGGCTCTGCGTGCAGATGTGTGAGTATGAAGCCTTGCCTTTCGGCATCAGCCTGTGTGTTGTCTCGGTGACTTTGTAAAACAATTGATGCTGGGGCAGTAAAAGTTGGCAACCCATCTTAGGTGTTGGACTGTGACTTTAAACGAGTCAAGGACGTTTTTTGTTCAGGGAAGGTCGTTGATGGATTTTCTTAAAATAAAACGCTACAGCATTTTCCATTAGCATTATCTCTTGGAAGTAGCATGAAGAGCCCTGCACAGGAGTTATTTAATTGACTGTTGTTTTATAGCCGTTCTGTTCCCTTTGGCACGTCTGGAAAGAGAACCAGCATGCCAAAAAGTCTGTTTCTAGCAAGCTTTCCTTAAAAAAAAAAAAGATTATAGGACCAAGATGGCGTTTTTCTCCAAGGTAGTTCAGTTTTTCAGCACTGTGTTTAAAACTTTAGGAATTACGTGTTGTAGTGGAACAGAGAAGTGATGAAAGATGTGGGACTCGGTGGAAGGGTGGGTGATTTTCATGAAGTATCAGGATTTGATACTCTACCTAATGAGAAATAGCAGTTTTATATGTATATATATTTTGTACACCCAAGAAACAGGCCTCTCATGGGAGCAAATAGCGACAGTTTTGTTGTTTTCAGTGGCAACAAGATCAAGGCCACCACAACCCACTGGCCAAGCTCTTGTTACTCCTTCAAATGATGCCTGAATTTTCACCTGAGTACTAGATCAAGAGTGGTACAGATGGGTGTACCCACTATGTATTTAACTTAAGGGTCACGCTGTCAAGCAGTGCAAAGAGTGGGTGAAAGCATGTGCCAGGCAGCTGGAACATGCACGGGTTGGTTCTGGGTCCGTTTTCAGCTTTTCCTTTTTAAAGTCCGCATTGCTCCGTGAGTGGCAGCAGAGACTGGCTTTTTCGATGTAATCCCCTCTGGTCCCTCTCTCAGGAGAGCTGTCAGAAGCCAAGGCTTTGGGGAAATAAAGTTTCAGATGACCAGGACGCAGACTGGGATCATCAAGTCGTCCCTTCTGCTCCCGGTGCTGGGCTGTACCCTAGGATGAGCTATTTTCGGAGCTCCAGTATGCAGAGCATTTTTGCAGTTATGCACAAAATAAAAAAGTTTAAGAACAAAAGATTGTTCTGGACAGTCAAACTGGAATGAATTGGAAGGATACATTTAGGAAGTAGTTTCTTGAACACTAATTAGGACCATTTGCTTGGGGTTGCCATTATTTTCCTTTTAGTCCGGAGGGCACAATAGATCAAATGATTTATATATCATTAACAATCTTGTTAACCGTAGGCAGGGTTGGACTTTTCCATACTGATTACTGAGTAAAGCAATAACGAATTGTTTTATTTCTTCTGCAGTGTCCATATGAGCAAGTTAACATGGATGACCAGTCCAAAAAGAAGCGCTTCAGGGTTTTTTTTA
Organism: Mesitornis unicolor; assembly: GCF_000695765.1. NCBI lineage: Eukaryota > Metazoa > Chordata > Aves > Mesitornithiformes > Mesitornithidae > Mesitornis > Mesitornis unicolor. The sequence goes on along the minus strand of NW_010197627.1, from coordinate 2,792 downwards.
GTGTACAAATATTAATGTCTGTCTTTCTGCGAGAGCAGCTGCGGAACCGAAGCCCATCAGCTCTTTGTGGCTTCCACTGCGGGACACTGGCATTTGTACCTGATCCTGGCTCCCAGTGAATGCATTTTAATTGTAATAAAACACAAACTGAACCATATGTGCACGTGTGTTTTAGACACCACATTACTGATCCCCCTTTCCCTTTCTTTTGTGCTACAAGTAACGGGTTGCAATCCCATCATACAATTAATTTCACTTAAAACAATAAAACTAAGAAAGCGAGCATATACAATCATCAAAATCGCACGGTTTTATTTAACGTTACTTTTGTATGCAGCATGATGTCCAAGAATTGTTGATGGCTGTGGGACGCCCAGGAGTTTCGGCTGTTGAGGAGGAGGGAAGGAGGGGCGGGTAGGGACGCCGCTGTGTTGTGTTGTGTTGTGTGCTGTTGTGTTGTGTTTTGTGCTGTTGTGTTGTGTGCCGTGTTGTGGTGCTGAACTGTGAGCACCGCTGCAGCCTGTCCCCTCCGGCTTCTCCGGGGGATGCTCCTGCGTCTTTGTGCGAGGAGCCCGGGAATGCCTGAGCACCAGTGCGGCATCCGGCCCCGGGACGTGATCCGCCGCCGCGGGGCAGGGCCCGTAGAGGCTCCCTGACGCACTCATTACCGGATTAAATCCCTGGCACTGAGACGGGGGATGGGAGAAAGAAAGGCTCAGCAGAATCACTTGGGTTCCTGAATAATTTAAATTCTTTGTATTCGATTGAACATCGCTGTGTTTGGTGTCCAAGTTTGTAAAAGCTTTGAAAGACAAAAGAATTGTGTTTGCAAACATAATATAAAGTGTAAAGCACACTACAGATATTCATGAGCACCCAGGAGGTGCTGAGCACTCCTGCACGTTAGAGGCAACCCTGCCAAGAGCTGCTTCATCTTTGTTTCATTAACACGAAAGTCCTCCTTTATTTCCTGCTACAGTTACTCATATTCGGACTGTTGCATTTATTGTCTGGCACGGCTTCTCCTACATTCTTCACCCAGTCTGAGTGACACTCAGGTAGGTAACATGTCCTGCCACGGTGCCCATGAAATGCTGCGCTCAGAAAACCCTGCGCGAAGTCCCAGCCCGGCGAGCATCGCTGAGACGGACACGGGCTCTGCCCGCGGAGCACTCGGCCGACGGAGGACACGCAGACAGTGGCATTGGAGACATCCCGATGCTACACAGCAGCTCCGAGGTGGACTGCAGGTGGGAGGGATATGAGGTTACCCGCAAGGGTTGAACTAAATGGAAAGGCATTTTTTCATTTGTGTGCTTTCAAATGAAGCAGCCAATTTCATTTAGACTGGAAACTATTGTCAATTGCTTGGCGTCCCATTTCGATCCTTCCTCAGCTTTGGTTGAACGAAATGTCTTGAAACCTGTTCCAAAAAGATGCTCGTATAGATTTAGATCATTTGAACGTCAGCGCAGCCTTCTGGTAACAAAAAACATCCAAATGGATTTCGTTTGTGTATTAACGTTCGTCAGATGGGAGAGTAGCACAGTTTAGAGCTAAAGTCTGTTTTCATCGTTTTAGCAACTGGGTCCACATGAACGTCTCGTCTGCCAAGTCAGTGGGTTGAAGCTACATTGCACAGACCCAGTCCAAATATCTGAACTGACTTGGAATAGCTGTGCTAACAGTGATTTAACGTACGAAGCATCACTGCTGTTTATATAGCTTCGCGTCTGCATGCAAATAGACTGGGGTGAGGGTGTCATTGCAGAGAAAGACGGCTACAAACACAACCAGTGAGCTGTGCACCCCAAAGCTGCGGGCTGAACCCGGCCCCACGGCAAGGCACCGCCCGTGGGTGCCTGCTCCCTGCGCCGGACCGAGCATGGGC
>NW_010197627.1:585-881 GCF_000695765.1 Mesitornis unicolor | reverse complement strand
GGCGCGGCGGGTCCCTCCGCTCGCGGCTCTCGTACCAGGTGCGGAATTTGCAAGGGCCAGTGATGCCGCCACAGCAGTAATAATGAAATAAAGCATAACGTGAGTTAGGCGCGACGCAGCAGGTGGCTTATTATAAGCCTTGCATATTCCTCTGGCTCCTGTTCCCAGTAGAGCGCCGGTAATTGTGGAAATAAATATTTTAGGCGCTTTTGAGAGTCAGCGGAGGAGCTGGGAGGAACCCTCGGCTGCAGCCGCCCGCGGCGGGGCGGGCGGGCCCCGCCGGGCGCCGCGCGGCC
>NW_010197627.1:0-341 GCF_000695765.1 Mesitornis unicolor | reverse complement strand
CCGCCAGCGGCTGCGTGGTCGGGCCGGGCCGGGCCAGGCCAGGCCAGGGCCAACCCGGGCTGGGCTTCTCCCAGCGCCCAGGGCCCCGACAGGCACCCTCCCTCCCAGTCGCAGCAATAAGGACCGTGGCGATGATGACGATAATTCCTACTGCTGTCTCTTGGCGCAGGTGGCGGTTGCTGTGTCGGGGAGATCTGGGAAGGGAGCAAGTCCCACAGAGGCACCCCTCTCCCTGCGCGGGCGTATATGCCGAGTTCCGTTGGCCCTGCCCGAGGGCGGCTTTCGGTCCGGGGGTTGCTTTACACTGCCTGAGCGCGGGTGGATTTAATGAAAACATAGTT
>NW_010197626.1:1090-1347 GCF_000695765.1 Mesitornis unicolor | reverse complement strand
GGATGTGCTGGGGTTTCGGCTGCTGCTGGGACCCCACAAGGTGCCCACTTCCCCGGGCAGTGGGTGGGCTGGGGAGCTGCCCCACACAGAGCCCCAGCACCCACAGCCCCACCCTGCAGGGCTCATCGAAGGTGTCACCGTCTTTCCCCCAGGGCTGAAAATCGGTCACGGCGCCCAAATCCCGAATCCCACAGGGGGGCCCCGTTGGGGTGTGCGGGTTTTTGGCACAGCTCCTGCAGCACAGCATGGCACAGGGC
>NW_010197626.1:0-1077 GCF_000695765.1 Mesitornis unicolor | reverse complement strand
ACCACCGAGGCTGGCATCGGTGACAGGGGTCCCTGCTGCCCTCTGGCCGGTCCAGAGCAGCCAGGAGCAGGGAGCTGTGCCCCAAACCCCCCCGAGAGGCCCTGGGCAGGGCTGTTTGCTGGGGGGCAGCTCTAGGATCAGCACAACCAAATCTCCCAAGCCCTTTGTGCTGTGCTGAGGCGATGCCGTCTGTCACGGGGCAGCACAGACCTCGGTTGGGGTTTATTTTTTCGTGCTTCTGTGGCTGGGGGGGGAGCGATGAACAAAAGCCAACCCAGCTGCAGTGGGGAGAGGCATTTACAGGCGAGCCCTTGGGTGGGAGAGATTGGGGATGGGGGGCACCTGGGCTGGGCAGGAGGCTGTGAGACAACTGAAATGGGGCTCATCATGGCAGGGAACGGCCTCAGGAGGGGGTGAGGCTGGAGCTGACGGCAGAGCAGTCGAATGCAGGGGCTGGGAGGCTGTGGTGAGTGAGCCGTGGTTATTCACGGTGCTGTTACTGCAGCCACCCGGTTCTGACACCCTCAGGAGCAGGATGCGCCCTGGGAAAATGCGACTGCCAAGTCCTTGGCCCTGTGCTCGCTGCGTTGTGCGATGGAGCTGCCAGGGCCTGGGCTTCGCTGTCTGGGGATGGGCAAAGAGATGGTGGTGGGGAGGGCAGGGCTTGTCCTTGTGGGTGATGGTGATGGTGATGGTGATGGTGACAGGAGCAGCTGTGGTGTCTGCCCCTGCCATGTCCCTGTTCGGCCAGGGGGGCTTTTTCCTCCTTCCCGGGGCAGAAGGAGCAATGGGTTTGTCACCTGCAGGGGATGGATGTGTCACCTGTGAGGTGCTCGTGTCGTGGTGCTGCGTGTGCGTCCGTGCAGCTCCCACCCCATGCAGGGTCCAGGTCTCGCCTGGCTTTTCCCTGCCAACCCCGCTGCAAGGTTGGTTTCTAGGCAGAGCCTTAAAACCGCCATGCATACAAGTACTAAAAAAAGCATAATTTTATTCAATAACTGCATTGTGTGCTCAGAATGCGCTTAAACGTGAGATGGATCGAGTAGAAAAGGCAAAAAGGCGTCTGCACCCCCCCTT
>NW_010197625.1:0-27709 GCF_000695765.1 Mesitornis unicolor | reverse complement strand
CCACAAAGATGATGGAGGGAGTGGAGCATTGTACAAGGGGCAGTGGGTACAAACTGGAGCATAGGAAGTTCCATGTGAACATAAGAAAAAATGTTTTCACTGTGAGGGTGCCAGAGCATGGCCCAGGCTGCCCAGAGAGGTTGTGGAGTCTCCTTCTCTGCAGACATTCAAAACCCGCCTGGCCGTGTTCCTGTGTGACCTGGTCTGGTGATCCTGCTCTGGCAGGGGTTGGACTGGATGAGCTTTCAAGGTCCCTTCCAGCTCCTGATATTCTGTGATTCTGTGATACTCATTATTTCTGCAATGCAGTTAACAACAGTATAAAGGAACTAATTTAATACTTCAGTTAGTTTAATTTCAGTCCCTAATGCATTTAAAAAGAATGAGAAATGAAACACTTGTTAAGTGGTAGAAGCTCAAAGCTAGGATTTTAATATGGGAAGATAAAAACTTTTCCCGTGCAATTACTTTTCCACACAAAGAAAACATGACTTCTTAGTGACTTGCATAGAAAAATAATATGACTGAAGGTGAGCCACAGCCAGCCACCTAGGACAGAAATACAATCAACAGCTATTAGGGCAACACGTCATAGCTAAACATTTATTTCTACAAGCCATAAAGGTAGAAGTTAACCCTATTTTCTTAACAGAAAGCATAAGCCAAACCTAGAGTATATTTACTGAAGAGGTGTCATACACACCGTAATTTTCTCCAGCAATTCAGCAACAAGTTAAGGGAGAAACAAGGGGAAAAGTTAGTTTTTCACTCCCTCACATACAAAGACAGTGGAGAGACAGAACGGGATGGTAAGAAATAAAGCACTGAAGAATACAGGAACAGGATGAGGCCAGAGGAGTGGACTGTCCAGCCTTATCCTGATCCTGACAGTGACTAACAGCAACTGCTTGGGGATCAGTAGTAAGAAAGGCACTGGGATATGGAGATGTGTCTCAAAAACTGCCAGGCGCTTTCCAGCCCCCTGCCAGCAGCTCGGGGACGGGCTCTCTCCCAGCTTTTGAAGGATCTGCCATCCGTGCATTTGTCCACTCGCTTCTTAGTCTATGCAGCACTTTACCATCCACTACATTCCTGGGCAAAGCTTAATTCCACGCTATATGAAAGAAAAAACATTACCTGTTCTTTGTCCTGAGCTCACCCCCAGGTAGTGCCCTCTAGTTTTGATACAGGGTGAGACTGTGAATAATAGATTGCTATTCAGCTCTCCATGCCACCAAGGGCTTTAGAGAGCCATGCTGTGCTTTCTTGAGTTGGGGGACCAAAACTGAACAGTATTCAAGACTGGGGTGCACCATGCTTTCTCACAGAGGCACAATTATATCTTATGTTTTCTTTATTCCTCGCTAATAATTCTCAGCAGTTCCTTCTGCTGTTTTCATCACTACTGAACACTGAAGCTGATGTCTAATGAACTATTATCATCCCAACCATCAACGTGTATATGAAAATACAGCACTCCGCTTTTTGTGTAAAAGTGAGTTTTATCTATGATTTTATCTATGAATGATCCATTCACTCTGGATCCTTCTTGCTCTTCGTTATCCTGAGCAACTTTGTATCAGCAGCAGTTTTCCAAATAATTTCTGAACGTATTGAACAGCATCAGTCAAGTTTTACTATCAATAAAATGTGCTTCGTGTCCAAATGCTCGAGTTCTACTTACTTGAATTACTTCTTTTAGACTGTTGAAGCAACTGTCTCAACTTTTAGCAGGAGCTCTAGAACAAGGAATAAGGACACTGTGAATGAAAATTACTCGATGTCCTTAAACATAAGCCACTCTATCTAAATTAGCACGTACATGACTTATGGAAGTAGCTAAGAGTCAGACTGAAGAAGCTCAGGATAGCAGATGTTGAATTACCACATGGATGAGAAGCTACTTCCCAATTTAGGATCACTGGAATAGTTGTGTTAACTTTAACACGATATAAACCAGATAACACTAGCAAACAGTAGAAAATGTTAATTGTGTGCTAAATACACTGCTATAAATTACTGGATGAAAAAAAATAACGGAAACAACAGGGAGGTCTTTTTCAGGTTTATTTAGGCTCCGTGCGGTTCCACTGCAATACTCCCTCCAACCAATTCTGAATTTCTTCAGTAAAATCCCTGCCTCCTTTGCAGGGTAATCTACACCAGTGCAAAGTGAGAGCACGGTGCTGTTCAAACCTGCTGCTGCTGTAGCCAGTGATGCTGTGCAACAGACAGCAGGAGAAACAAATGTCCTTGTTTGCCACATAAGTCAGTCTGCCCTCCTTTTTCCTAATTCACCCCTAACACACCTTAAACAACATTAAACTCTTTTCTTACTGGAAGATGTTATATCCTTTTATTCTCAGCCTGTCTAAGAGATAGTAGAATGGAAACAAGTTCCACTTCTCTAAATTCTGTCTTCTTCAGCACCAGCAGACTACATCACAAGAGTCAGCACAGAACATTGACAGTCAATTACAGTGCTATGAAGTTACCTAGCTATTTTCACAGGAATACCACTGAAGTGTGGTATCTGCACTTATCTGCAAACATCATCTTTAAACTGCTACTGGAAGCAGTATTTACGAATGAGCAAACTGCAGTATACACAGGTTAAGTGATTCTTCTATAACTGTGCAACCAATACTGCTGAAATGAGGACAAAACTCAAGTCTCAACTCTCAGTGCACTCTTACTTACCTTCCCTACTCCCTCAGACCTCCTGTTCTGTTACACTGCAGAGAATGGCAAACTACACTTTGTATGGCACGGGTGACAATAAGAATCTGCTCTCTTGGTTTTTTCAGATATCCCATTTGTTTTAATTAAAGCAATGATAATAGCAACTTAAATGCTCGCTCCTTCATAATACTTAACTTTGTTTACCTTAACATAGCTTTGTTTCATGTTTACTCTGTTAAACTCTTCACATTGCTATTTGTATTAAACAATATTAAAAACCTTTTATTTACTTTAGAAATCATGTAAAAGTTTCTAATTCTTTTGAATCGCAAAGCACTGCAGCACTTAACAAAGAACAGCTTTACTTTGGATAACCTGACAGACATTTCAGTCGAAAATCAACTCCTCTCATTCTGCATTTTGCAGGTGTGCCTCCTAGCAAACAGCGAAAATAGTTCCTGCACAGCTACACCTGCTACATACACTACCTTAATGTATTACAGCAAGAAAGTGATGCTCTAATATAACATTGCCAAGAAAGGTGAACAAAATCCCCATCAACTACCCTCTCCATGTTCCAAAATTAATTTCCTTCCAGACTTCTCCCTATGGAGAGCATAATTTATTCATAAAAACGGTTTTAAAATTGAAATAAAAGCTTGAAGGACAGTAAGCTGTTGAAAGCAGAATGGAGATGCATATCCTACCTAAACCTGTGGCCAGGGGACAAACAGTCCAGGAAAATTTACTTTAAAGCCCTTTTACAATATATATTTCAAGAATTCCCCACTCTGTCAAGTTCCAAACAGCACAACAGCTTATAAGCAGAGGGTCTAGAAGCTGGACTAACTTTTAAGTTTTCTTGCTTTTTGCAAGTCCCAATTTCCATCGCTTTCTCCACTCAAGCTAAACTAGCAAACTGAAAATAAAAAATCAGCTCTGCATCCGCAGAACAATCTGTTGCTTTTAAGGCTCATCCAGCACTCAACAAACTGCAGTTTCTGGAATTGAGCTACAAACCCCTATCAGTTCAATGATCTATAAAATCTTGGTTGTAACAGCAGGTTGCCTAAGCCTTACTTTTAAAACAATTATTAAAGCCACTGGCTAATATTAGATTCAGGCCTTTTAAAACAATTATTAAAGCCACTGGCTAATATTAGATTCAGGCCTGCACAGGACTGTAATTTCAAATGTAGCTATTTTTAAGTATTCATAATTGAGTTTTTTATCCATTTTTAATCAACTCCTATTTTTAATTATTTATACATCCTATTAATATATAGCCAACAGTACAGAAAAGATAATAAATACCTGTCAAATGATAAGTACAAAACCCAAGAAAGGCAGACAGTATAGAAGAGAGAGTTTGAGAAACTACTTGCAAAAGGCATAGAAGCCCCTAATACTGCATTTTCAAACAAATTAGGGCCACCAGCAGGTTAAAATAATCTGAAGGGTCAACAGCTCACCCAGTGCTTAAAAAAAAAACCAAAACAAGTAAAATGCTCAGAGAAAGTAAAGCTCAAGATGCAAACCCCACTTCTGCTGTGTTCATAAACAAGAAGTTTGTGAAGATTCCTGTGTCAGAAACCTTCATGGGGGGCAGCCAAGGACTTCTTGTGAAGTCAAAGCTCTGACAGAAGTGGTTACAGGGCAACAGCAACAAAAATGCAGAACCAAACAAGCATCTCCCCCAACCAAACAGCAACAATTTGCTGAATTCAGATGATATTCACCAAAGAAACCCAAGAATGAAACAACTGAAGTATTAAATGTGATGTTCACTGTCTTGGTTTATAATATGTCAGTACCAGAGAGCCTGAAGATTTCCGAGAGGATATCACTTTGTAAAAAGTCCCTGGAAGAAATGCATTGATTCAGGGATCACATTAGCCTGGTATCTGAGTGGGGCAAAGCAGTGATCACACAGAAAAGCGCAATGTACAGGAGAAATCAAACCAACTTTCCTGAAGTGAAGCCACAGCTGGGGCATACTGCAGGCCTTGCTAGATTTCCAAAAGCCATTCAGTAAGGTCCCTTAGTAAAAGCTCTTATAAAACCCTACTGTGTGTTGGGACAAAAGACCACACATGAGTAATGGGTGAAGACACGTAACAAAGGCTGGTATGTCTCCCATGGGAGCTCTGTAGAACTCTGTTCAAGCTTGTGCTCTTCAGCATGTTTGTTAATGTTAAATAAAAGGATGACAACACTTGTTGACAACACCAAGCTATTCAGAGTAGTAAAGACAAGCACAATCTGCAAACAAATGAAGGAAGAGTTCATACTGCTGAGTGAGCAGTAAAATGGCAGATAAATTCCCTGTAGATACGTGTATTTAATGCACATGGTGAAAACAACTCTATTTTTAGATAGAGATGGACTCCGAGGTGGCCATTACTATGCAGGAATGAGAATCTGGTGTAATGACAGAAAGCGCTAGGAAAATGCCAAATCACTGCTCTGCAACAGAGAAAAAGCAAAAACAACTGCTAGGAATTATTTGGACTAGAGCACAGGGCTGAAAACATCATGCCAGCATTATGTCCTAGCATAAGAGAACAGGAAGGAAAAGGAGAAATAAAGATGACAACATTTATGAAAGGCAACTGAACACAAAGACACTGCCTCCAGCTCAGGGAACTAGAGAGCTGTGAACTACTGAGAACCAAGCAATCTTCTGAGAGGCAACTGCTCCCACACCTTTCTGCTATCAGTCAGCGCTGGAGACAAGGAGGACCTCTGTCCTGACCTGGCCGTTTCTATTGCTTCTTATTTCTTGGTTTGTTTTCTTTTTTTCCCAGAGCTGGAGCTTTAAAAATCACATTGCAACTCTGAATAAAGACAACCGATAGCAATGGTAGCTTAGCTGATTCAAGGCAACATCTAGTGAGACCTGGAGAAGGGACCCATGAGAAGTGGGTTGGATCCAGAAAACATTAAGACCTGAAGCTGACCTCCTCCAAGATCATTGACACGTTCCTCTGACTTCAGTGCAGCAGAATGATGCCTGCAGTGAGTTACTCCAACAACTAACAAATTAATAAAACATATCACACAAATTAATTGTAATTTATCATCAGGCATACTGCAAGCAGAAAAATAAAACCCAAAGCACATCCATTATCAGCTAAATCAACGATAAAACAACAGGACTGACAAGAGGCAAGTCACTGATCACTGGCTGGTTACATGGGGTGCACAGGAACATGAAACTTTTTGTTATATGAACAGCGTACTAAGAATGACACGCCAGTAAATTCAGTACGTCAAAGGTTTTTTTTTCTTTACCTTATTATGAAGAAGTGTGTTGAACTTGGACAAAGCAAAAAAGTGAAAGAAATCCAAACAGAAAAAAAAAGAAGAGCACATTTACCCCAGTGTATGTCACAGAACGGGAGGTTGTTTTCTAATCACGCAGTTATCACATTTGAAATCCCTGGCAAAACTCTATTTTTGACATAAAAATGAGACAATACAATTTCTAATGAAGAAAAAAATCAGAGCTTAAATAGTCTCTTTGCCACCATACCTACTGAAAACAAAGGCAAGCTTATCCTCACTACAGTTTAGCTCGTGTAGCCTTATGAGGAGCAGCTGAGGGAACTGGGCTTGTTTAGCCTGGAGAAGAGAAGGCTGAGGGGAGACCTCAGCACCACCTACAACTGCCTCAAGGGAGGTTGTAGAGAGGTGGGTGCTGGGCTCTTCTCCCAGGTGATGGAGGACAGAACAAGGGGAAACGGCACCAAGCTGTGCCAAGGGAGGTTCAGGTTAGAGATAAGGAGGAAGTTCTTTACTGAGAGGGTCGTCAGAAGCTGGCACAGGCTGCCCAGGGAGGTGGTGGAGTCACCATCCCTGGATGTGTTTAAAGAGCGGGTAGATGAGGTACTTAGGGATATGGTTTAGGGGGTAGACAGGAGCGGTTGGACATGATGATCTCAGAGGGCTTTTCCAACAGAGCGATTCTCTGTGTGATTCTGTGATGTCTATCTAATGCCTACACATACAGTTATCACAAGGTTTCAAATCACAGGTAGTATTTTCTCATAATATTTATGTTCAGTCCACATCCAGAGGGACAGAGTATCACCCTAAAATGTAACATATAAAAAAAAACAAAAAACAGATGAGAAAAATGTTTATTTCTTCTCAAAAAAGTCTGCAAGCTTATGGCTACCTGAAATCTAAGCAAGAGAACAGCGGCTCCTTTTGAGGCAAGGAGTCTGTCTCGGTCAATATTTAACAGACCAGGCACATTAAGAGAAATGGAGCCACTTAAGCAAAAACAACTTAAGGGGGGATCAGCATTATGAAATGCAGTCACTAACAGAAGAATGTATGGACACGGGTATTTTAGAAAGCATCCTTTAATCTTAAATGTTTCTAATGAACCAGTAAGACAAAATTATTTGGTAGAAATATGAAAAATTAATTGGGAAAAGTAGTTCAAGATGATCAACAGATACACTCCATCTTTTCTTATCATATTCGCTGCAGCAGAGCTCCACTGTTGCGCTCTGAGCAGCAAGTCTCTCAGGAGCCCTAAGGGCAATACCTTGTCCATCTGCAAAGCAGAAATGAGTCTGTCCCGAAGAACACTGTAAATGAGTAAGTGGAAGTCTCTGTGCAGCTGACAGAACCTTGTGACTGCAATTATCAGAGAGCACAGCAAACTTTTTCCATATGCTTTCAAACAAATTTCACAATTATGTTTCTTTGGTCATAGCCAAACTCCAAATATGCTCTGCTATAAGGATTAAAATTAGCATTGCCAATGAGAAGTTCATGCAACGCATTAAGAATACCAACCCCCAGATGTGGATTTTATATAGGATGAAACAGTTCCACAGAGTAGATGTCAGTGATTTCCTTCCCTCTCACACATAACACATAACAGTTAGCAGACCTGGAAAAGCACTCATCCTCTTTAGGTCTGAACTTGCACACAAAAAAGTCACTGCTGTATAAAACAAGACTGGAATTTAAGTTAAATTAACATTAAAGCTTACTCTCTCAATCAGTTTACACACAGAAATGTGAAAATCTAACGGGAGAGTAGGTCCCCACAGCTTAAAACGGCCTTTTCTGTACACATCCAAGTGCTTTCTGTCATATTGTGCACACATGTTGGACACCTAAAGCCATGGAGATATACAATAAAATCTATCATTTCTGTTTTATATAAAAGACAGTATGTTGACACTGGCAACAGAAAAACCAAGGGTAAGAGTTAGTTTTAAATGCTTTCTTCCTTTCAACTGCACACAACTGTTTCTAAGGTAAGATTTTTAACTCCTGTCCTCTTAAAACTCTGAGTGTTTTATTGAGTTGACACACTGAGAAAAACCACTCCATTTCTTTTGGGTCAGTTTATGAAATTAGTTTGACCGTCTTTTCTTCTTGGATGCTGATTTTAAATATTATCTGAAGCAACATGCACATATGGGATTCCCTTCTGAAAAAGAGTTTATCTATTGAGTACGAAAACCACATTCTGACTGTTCCAAACATGAGCAGCAAATGTTTAGCATCCGATACCATTTATGTAACAACCTTATTTTTGTCATGTAGTTACACATGCTGGTCTGCCAACTGCACCGTTATCTTCATCATTTTTTCAATCAAGTCTGAAATTCCTAAATACAGCGATATTTTTTATTTCTTTTAACAACCAAGTTCTGTTATTATTTTCCAAAACTCAGTTTACAACATTTCCAGTCTACTTTTTACCTCCCTCGGTGGTTTCAGCAAAGATTAAGGACAATCAATTCTTTCCAAGCTCTCTCCTGGAGCTTGTGTCTGTTACCTCATTTCCTGGCTCCTATGAAGCAATGTGAGACAAGACTTTGGTGAAAACTATCACCACAACATTTACATGTCCAAATACTGAGTTCAGTTCCTCAAAAATAATGAGCTCCGTGGCATATGACATCGAACCTCCTCATCCATCACACACTCTTTTCTTCAGGTGTCCACACAACTGAAGAAGGGTTTTTTAAAACATTACTGGATAGTTTTCCAACTCTCCCAAGCAGCCATCCCGTGTTTTCTCTCTTTCACACTTCCCAATAACATATTTCCCTAGACACTCGAACTCTCAGACATTGTCAGGGTCTTCTTATCCTTGATTTGGTCATCTCTGCTAGCTCTATTATGCATCTCCTTCACATACATTCAAACCACAGCATAACACACAGTACCACGTCTTTAATTTTTTTTTAAATGGTTTTCCTGAGCTTCCTCATTCAGGCAGACTTGTAGATCAATTATTGAAGAATTAGATCTTCGTTAAAGATCACATTACATTTAAACTCAAGGCCTACACATCATTTGATATTTAAAAGCCACGCAAAACAATTTTACTCCTGTAACATAAAAACTTACCCACTTGGCAATTGGACACCCCTGAGAGCTTTTTCCTTCCTTTCCCGTATAAACCACTACCTCTATTCTTACAGCGCTTCCTTTTGCTCCATACCTGCATTAAGAAAAGTTCATGAGTAAAACAAACTGCCGTAGACCATTTTAAAACAGGAAACGTTTTCAACAAAGTAAGAATAACAAATTTATTTTTACTGTACTGAGAACAGAAGAAAAACAAAATATTTATAGTGTCCAAAAATACTTTTAAACTTAAAGTCCTATTTGCACTCTCTTCTGGTAACAAGCTTCTGCCACATTATTTGGGGAAGGAAATGCTACCTGTATGTAAATCCTAACGCACTTCTGACCAGTTTATGACAGCTTCTTCGCAAGTAGGACACTAGAAAACCTAATTCTCCCAGCTGCTGATCTCAGTCATTCCTATTGACTTCAATGGCACCTAAGAGCACATTGCAATTGAAATTCAACACCGAAGTTACAAGAGCTCAGAAAATACACAGGTTTGGAACAGGAACGCTGGTGCTCAACTCATGCACATTTGAACAAGAGAACGCTTTACAAACGAGCACTGCAAAAAGTTTAGAAAATCAGAGCTAAACATAGCGCCTGATTTCTCATAGCTCTTCATCTTTCCTGTTTAGACAGTCAAAAATACTGGGAACATTACATGCTGACTTTTTCTCACCTGTTCTCCATTATTTCTCTCACAGCAGCAACACTTGGTCCCGTCCCAAGGTGTGTGTAATATGGGCCTTCATCTTTCTCTATAATTTGCTCTGTAAGTAGGTTGAGAAAACTAAGTTGGTACGCACAAAATCTATTTACACCATTACAAGTAAGCTTAGAAATGGTTTACAGAAACATCTTCTGTTAAACATAAAACAAAACATAAAATTTGTCCCTGAAATGTAATGAGTACAGAATGTGACAGACTTTTCTCCTCAGAGGAACTGAAATTATTTGACACTTGTTTCCTCCGATTAATCTGCTAGTATTTTTTCTTTGTGTTATAAAGTAATATTAATTATAATAATTTTGCATTCTTTACCACTTTGCATTACAGCAGCTGGCAGGTATTGTCTAAGTAAGCTTTCCGCTATACTTTTTGGTCAGAAAACATTATTAATTCATCTCAGGCAAAGGAGAATTAAGGACAAAAAGAATAATTAACTGTTAAGTCATGTCCTAAAGAACAGAAAACATAATCCAGGCCTCTTAACTAGCACTCTGTTGATTGAGAACATCACAGCAGAGATGAAACAATCTGGCTGTGTACAATTCGTTGTTAAGTCTCTGACTTGTTTCTCCATCTGTGCGCTTTGATAGTCTGAAAACACAGCACGTCTAACACCATCCATCAAGCTGTATGTGCAAAGTCCTCAGTGCTGAATTCGGTCTGGTATCTCACGCTGCAGTGCAAATTATTACATATGTGGCCTCACCGAACTCCACCTCACCTCTCCGTGATGAGAGGCGTCAAGCAGCCTTTGACATGGACTCTTCAGGGCAAACACACATCAGTCACCAGGACCAACAGAGACAGTAACAAGACCACCCACAACTATGCCCTGCTGCTTATCCAACAGCATTTAGGGAACAATGACAATATACTGGGGACTTCTGCCTCGACCATCTCAGGGAAAAACTAGTTCCAGGCCACAGAAATCACAGTCTGATATACTGCAGGTAAACACATAGGGAGCACAAGTCAGCAACGACAAAACAACAAGTGGAAAAACTCCTTTTTCTCACGGGATTAAATTTAAGTAGAGAACTTAAACCTGCCAGTTACCAAAAATACTCAGTTCTGCTGTGCTTTGCAGGCACAAAAAAACACCAGGGAAAAGTTACGGAAAGGGAAAAAATAATTTCGTCCCATTTCCTACTGGTGAAACACTGATCCTTGTGCAACAGCTAAGCGTCAAGTACACTTCCTCACATTAAAGAGAGCAACGTGAACACACTTCCATCTAAAAGGTACAGGCAAAAGTTAGCAAAAAGACTTACCAACACAGTCGCAAGTTGGCAATTCAGATTGTCCTTTTTTTGTAGGTGTATCTATTAAATTTTTTGTAGGGGTATCAAGAAACTTCATGGGTGATTCAAGGAAACTGCTGAGAGTGTTTTTTGCTGGAGAACACCCTGAGTCGCCTGTGCTCTGTGGGTGGTCAGTACCCAAACTGGTTGACGTGAGAACGGTCGCTTCTCCCGCACACTCCGTATTCCTGAGAGCTTCAACAGCACCTGGTACCTGGGCCCCACCACAGGGAACAGGCAGCACCTGTGACTTCAGATCTACTTGTTCGACAGCACCCTGCTGAATATAGGCTTTGTCTTCACTATGCACTTCGTGAGCTCTCAGGTTAGACTGATTAAAAGCTTGAGGCAAAGCATGCATCTGACTGACATTCGCGGTTTGCTGTACCTGAGAATTACGTTTTTCTGTAAACATCTGTAGGTTTTCACTTGGTCTGTTCAATAAAGACGCTGCTTTCAACTGTGAAACAGCCAGAGGATTACAGGAGGACAGGTCACTATATTGGTTACGTGCAACAACTTCATTTTTCAGTGGATCAATGCCTAGTGGGTCACCGGAGCCCGCAGTTTTGATTTGCTCATTCACCACTTCACAGCCAACCAGCCTGTCTTTTTTTTTCTCTTGTGGTATCTCGGGTAAACATCGATGGAATTTTATCTGCGTTTGAGGGAGAAATAATCTAGTTTTTTCTTGTGATGCTAAAGTATTTTGACTCAGTGCTCTCTGTACTTTGGTTCTTGGAGATTTTTTTTCAGACAGCGCTATTCTGGAGTCCTGTGGCATGGTTTGACCAAGCTTATGCAGTTTTGATGATATCCAAATGTCCTGTAACTCATTATGCTGGCATGACAACAGCTCTAGCTGGTTTTGATTATTTTGTTGATAGCGTGCTTCTTGAGGCTTCTTTTTGTGTCTCGGTTTCCATGGTACAGCATTTCCTTTTTTATTTGCTGCTTGTTTTTGCTTTAACAGTAAGGAACTATAATTATGCCTAAAAAATACAGACTCTTTTTTTTGCAAGAGATCTTGGTTGTATTTTGGCTGCCTCTCATGTGATATTAGATTAAGCAGTGATGCCTTTATGTCATTCTTCTGCTCTAGATTTGTCTGGTTTGATTCAATTAGCGCCGCAAGTTGGGTTAGTTGTGTAGCTACATCCTCCTCATCCTGGCTGTGAATTCCTCCTTCCTTAATCAAAGAACTGGCTTCCAAGTTCAAATCATTACAGGTTGGCTTTTGCTCTAACTGGCCAAGAGTTTCCAAGCTGTTACTTGTTTGCTGGCTGTTACGCGGAGCACTGCAATACCGTGAAAGGGTGACTGCCTCATGAGTGTAATTTTTCTTGGTAGCATATCCTGAAAATGATTTTACTGTTAAGTCAGATAAAGTTTGGTTATCTTTTGAGGAGAACTGTAATTTATACATCTCACCAGCCACACTGGCAGGTTTATCATGCAGTGGAGAAACTGAACTTCGGCCATTGTATAACACTGCCTTGTTAGGGAGCTGCTTCTGCGAGTGAGCGCAGTGAGCCAAGAGCTGTTGCTCATTCTGTAAGTAAGTGTCTTTGATTTCTTTTAATGCAGAAGATGTGAAGGAGGATGAAATATCCCTTTTGTAACTATGGAGCAAGTTGGAATTTGTTTCTTCTGTACGTTCAGTACTTTCAGTTTTAGCTGGTGAAGTTGTTTCTAAAGGGATTTCGGATAACTGCGTTAAAGCTTCAATAGCTACAACCTGCTCTACAGTTAAATTTCTGGTTTTAATCAGGGACAAGAAAGTTGGCTGGAGTGAAGAATCCTCATGCTGTGTCTCTGCGTTCGGTATTTTAAAGCCATCCTTCCCTATGTGCACTTCCTCTTCGGGCAGTGGAGGACAACACAAGCTTTCTTGCAGATCCGAAATGGAACTCGTCTGCAAAACTGATTTATCAGAATCCCGAAAGATGCTGCAAGTGCAGTTTTCCTCTTTCACTAAAACATTTCCTTGTTTCTCTGGGTGAATGCAGCCAATGCCAGTTGTCAGAGTGTTTACTATATGATTCAGATCGGTAGCCTTTGTCCATTGTATATAGGAGTTGCTTGTCAAATCTGTCCTTTCCTCTACAGATACTTTTTTCAGAGAAGCAACTGCTTCTGGTGGTGAATAATGTAGGGTTTTTATGCCATTTTTGATGGTCTGTGCAAATGATTTTTTTGGCTCAGCTAAGTGACTGGGAGAAACTGCTCTTTCACTGTCTTCAGCATTTTTCAAGTGTTCGTTGCCTGTCACAGTTCCATGGATATCTCCATTTACCTGGACACCAAAAGATGGCTTCTCGTTATGTGCCCACTTCTCTGCTTCTAAGCCCGTCATTTTTTCTTTCTCCTTAGACTGCACATTTTCAATGGGTACTGCTTGGTTTGTTTTCACCCTGTATTTTTCACCATGACCACATATACTGCATTCCATGAGTTCTGGTCTGCGGCCATTTACTGGTTTGTTTTCTAAATTTGCCTATAAAGTAAAAATAAATAAATGGTTGTAACAGCTGTTCAGAAACATTAAAAATAGGAAGCGTTAAGATTTATAGCAATTAAACACTACTTTGACAGATAGGAGGAATATCCTAATTAAAGACATTGGAAAAAAACAAAACAAAACAGGAAGTCATACAAAACCCTGAAGCCTAAAGACCCTACTCATATTTAGAGCTATTTTCCCCCCACTGTTGTGGGGTCAGAGGAAGACAGCGTGTGCATGTGGTGGTGATGGAAGACTAAAGAAATGAACGAGTAAAGGACATTAGCATTTAAAATCAGATCTAAGGATTCCATTTTTAATGAATTTGCACAACAGATAAAAGTCTCCCTTGAACTGCAAGCAGAACTGAAAACCGAAGGCTTGTACCACAGAAAGTTTATTAGTAATTTTGTATAATTGTACTGATTTGGCTGGACCAATAAACTGATACAACACTTGGTTGGACACTCTAGCAAGAATGGCTGGTGTTCAGGCTTAGTTTCAAGTCCTTAAAAAACTATTAAGTTTAAGCTAAAATAGATAGTAAGCAAATTAACATTAGCTCACCTGAAAGTTACTCTCTAAACGCTGTGTTTAGCTTCTGTATTTAGATGGCAACCTTTGAGTCTCTGAAGAGTCTCTCATATAAGCTATCCTTAACAGTATTTCAGTAAACTCGAAATTCTAATATTGGTTAAATACCTCCTTCATCTTTACTGATATTATACAATTCATGTGTTTGAAGCAATGTCAAAATCAAGATAGAGTCAGAATACTGTACCCTGGAAAGAATATGTGTATGGGCCTTGAGACATTATAGATATGAACTAAAGAGTTACACAATTTAAGGTTAACAAAAAAAAAGAGGCAGGAATTCAGGCAGAAACAGCAATAAAGGCAGGAATTCAGTTTTTATTACATTAATCCAATTTTATTTTTCTTTATATTAAATTTTCTTTTAAAAACTATTTTAAAGTCACAATAGACAGTGCTGATACTTACTGTAATGTCTAAGAGTTATTTAAATAATCTATAGCTTTAAGCTCTACTTAACAAGAAAACCAGTCCTGCTTTCCTAATCAGATATAAGCAATACGACTGGTTAATTGACCATACATTGGCTCAGTACATCTTAGCAGTTCCCAGGAAACAGCACTCTGTTTAATACAGAAGATACAGTTAAATCAGACATGGTTTTGTGGTCATACCACCTAAAGTGCATGGGCTTTTCTGAGAAAATAACTCAGAAGAACAAATGCAAGGTAGATTTATGATTAATCATAACAATCGAGATGGAATTGCCAGAAACCCCCAGGCAAAGCAAGGCAGACGGACCCAGCTCCATCTGGAGCCCAGTGGACACCTCACAACTGATTCCTGATCGACTGAAAGCAAAAACCAAAACCAAAGAGGAATCCACAGCATGCCCTAGATAGCACTATTATAAATTCTCATTAAAATGCTATGTGAAAGCTTGTCCAGCACCTACGCAGCTAAGTCAAACCAATGGAAATTACATTGAGAAAGATACCTTATTTAATGCTTTTTCATTACACACAGATGCTGCCTAATGGCCTGTGAGTCTGAACTCCTCTGGATCCTGGTGATTCTCAATCAATGATCCACAGACCCAGGGGATCACCGAGCAATTTCTAAGGGATCCACAGAAGCAGTTAAGCAGCTCTTTTGTTAGCAGGGTAAATGCATTACACAGGTCTCTGCAGCTGCACAAGAAAACATCTCAAGGGTCCACCATAGAAAAGTAAAAACTCTCAATTCCATACCTGTGCAAAAGCTGAATTTCAATTACCTTGTTTTAACTTCAGAAATATTTAGAGTATGAAATTGCTCTTTTTAATTCAGCAAAAGTATATCCAAGATCTGTATCAGTCCAAAAGTTGTCCCAACCATGTAAAATTGTTATTAAAATTTATTTAATTACACAATTAGGAGGCCGGGGAGATAAAAGCAAATAGATTAAAATAATTCCCCAGCACTTCTGTATTTTCAACACAACACCACATTTTTATATTCCCTGCATTTTTACAGGGTGTGACTCTCTATGTTCAAAAAAAATAAATTAAGTCTGGTAAACTGAGAGCAATGAGAGGTGAGGGAAGGAGGAGCGTTCATCCACGATCAGCAGAGATGAGAAGATGTGACAGAGTCCACTAACAGCACTCAAAACATAAAAGTGCCATCTCACTTCTCTCTCAACTATGTTGTTCCTCAATAAAATACTTTCATCTGACCAAAAAGCATTGCTGCACTCAAAACCAGGATATTCCCTAGTCTGCTGGTAGTGCACAAGTACAGTGCTGTGTCCCCACAAGACCCCAGTGACCCCAGCAGTGAAGTGAGATTACTCTTCTAATAAAATCATTCCTCATATATCATCATTTCCACTAACATTACTGGAAGGTGCCCACATGCAATAAGGAAGAAAAAAGAACCAGATAAATCACATCATTGGCATGACTTGGTTCAGGTTTTATTTTTCCACACAAAGAATAAATATTATTATAAAATTGGCTATATTTGTTTTCGAATCAAACTCTCTTCCTTTTGAGCGCTATGTTGCTTTTTCTCTTATGTTACTGAACTGAAATGGATCCTAAAAAATACCTTTTTCTTTCCTCTCTCACCAGACTTTCCTGTGGCCTTTTTTATTTAATATGTCAAGTTACTGTTTCCCAACACAAAAAGAAATGCAGGCATACTAGCAGGGGCAGATCTCATTTGATTCTTCTCCTCACTGTAGCTCTGGCAGACCAAAAGTAATTGCTCAGCAAAAGCCTTTTGCAGCTGAACAACCTAGAAGCAATCCATCTTCAAGTCCTGAATCAGGACTTCAAAAAAAAATGTAGTGAAAACCACAGACAAGGATATCACAAATCCAAGCAACAGTCTTAAAATTCATGGAAGCTGAGCACATAAGTCTGATCTGATTGATTTCTAAAGCTTTTACACAAGTGTAATGAAAAGCTGAGGAATAAACCAGATCAATAAAAGTAATTTCCTCTCTTCCTCATTAAGGAGAGCGCTACTCTATCTGTGGACATAAAACACTAATAGATCATGCTCCAGCTTAGACTCTGCAGTAGTTAGAGCTATTAGGACAGGAATCAGAGTACAGGCTGCTGTAGCCATTGCTGTATTACTTAAACTTCAATCAAACATTATCTCTTATATACACACAAAAATGCACCGTGTGAGCTAATGCTTCCAGCACATATGAAAAGCTTGTTACAGCAAATCATTTCACCATTCTGAAAAGAGACAGGCTTAATGTTAACTTTTCTTTCAACACAAGATGCCTCTGAGCTAATGCAAAGATTTTACCAATTCACAATCAACACACAATGCTAAAGGTACCCTAAAGACATCTCTACATCTTCTGTGCTACAGAGAGCAGGACGTGAGTTTACATCTCTTCTTCCAAACCTCTATAGGTACTAACAACACATACCATACTAAAGAGCACAACCAAAAACAATTACTCCCATAAACCAGAAGTAACAGATGATGTCTGGATCAAGAGCTGATAAAACGACTCTAGGAGCAAGTTGTGACAAGTTACCCAATAACCAATGCCACGTCCCCCAAAGTAGCCACCCCTATTGGGATTCTGCCCAGGTCCCCACAAGATGACAGTACTCAACAGATCAAAAACCACTTGCACCTTCTAGCTTGTGCCAATAACCAGGATGACCTGAAAGGCAGTTCTTCCAAGGTCACATCATTCATCAACATAAAAGGACCAGTGGGTGAGAAGGGCTTGCACTCTGCCTCCCTTTTCCACTGCAGTGCAATGGGCAAGTTGGGATCCTGCTGCAGTGCCTGCAGCCACGTAGCCAGCCCAACATGCCCTTCCATGCTGGCACAGAGCTGGCAGCTCCTCAGAGCTCAAATACCACAACAGAAGTTTTCCTTCAGAAAAACAATTTGGAAAAAAACCCAAACGCACTTCATCTAACACTCGAGCAAGGTGTTTTATTCATGGTCCAACTGTCAGATGTCACTGCTTCACCAAGAGATAAGAAAGCACCAGCCAGCTGACCAGCAACAATTTATTCCTACTCTCTAGCGTCTGCTCCCCAGGACGTCCAGAAATTCAGTAGAATCCAGGACTTGCACTGTGTAGGACCAAGATACAGAGACAAGCAGATAAAATACAGACAGAACAGGGCTCAGGGAGACAAAGAGCACACGTGTGGAGAAAGTTGCTTATGCTAAGTGCTATGTAGAAAGATGTGCACTGGTTAAAAGAGAGACGAATATAAGGTGGGATGCTGTGGAAAGTATAGGCCATCTTATAAATACAGCCACGTTTTTTGCATTCCAAAATAAATGCAGATACAATAATACAGGATAAACTTCTATTTAAGACCACACTACTTCATGTTTGACTACTATAATGCAGACAACAGCAACGTGCTGTAAGTTGCTTCCGAAGGCTGCAGCCTGAGCAGGGTTTCAGAGAGAGAACAGCTGAGTAGGGACCAAGCCTGGGGCACATTGCCATGAACCTCACCAGAGGCATAAAGCAATTACCACCACACTTGCTTAACAACCATAGACTTGAATCAATCTCCTCATATACTGCACTTCTACAGCAGCTCGGGTTAGGCATGCTTTCCATACGTTTTCACATAGAGAAACAGATTTGGGCTCTTTATTAATGTAACACCACCTGCATATACAAGATGATTTCTTTCTCAAGAGAGGAACACTCATAAGTGGCACTGAGGGACAGGACAATATTCCGCACTTTAGAAGGTGCTCCAATCAAAGCAAACAACCTCTACTCTTGGCAAATTTACGTAGACAAGTTTTAGCAGAGAGGCTGGTTTGTACAGAAACTCGGGGACAAGAGGCTCTGCAAATCTGGAGAGAGTGACTTGACCTGGGACACGCAGCAGAGATCACTCCGGACATTCAAGCTTTCCTAGAGGAATCTCCCCTCACTATCAACTCCCCTGCTCCTGAGTATCAAATTCAGCCAAAGCCACCAACCTGAGTATCACAGCAGGTATCAATTCACGTTGGATCATACAACAGCTGGAAAGCTTGCTCTAGTTGGTGGTATACTTTTTTTTATTTTGGTATCCATAGCCACAACTGCAAAGAACATTCTCCAGGCTACAGCTTAGCTCTCTCCTTCTCAGTTTCATCTCTATCTTATCTACATTTATATCCTCTTTGCTATGCTCTTCAAACACCAGGCAGCTTTCCCACCAGAAAGCTTCCTTATCTTGTCTTTCCATGAGCAATTAGTGTATCATGGCCTTAAAATCTTTACATCTTTGTTCCCTCCATTTTCTCCCCTACACCATTACCACAGTCCTCCTGCCCACCTTGCGTAACAACTTCAGTGAGGCCACTTCAAGGAAGATCTACGGTGTCAGGCCCTAAACAATGCACTTACTAACAAAATGGAAAACTACAGGATAGTAATTCTGGCTCTAAAGGCTTCAAATGGTGACCCCCAGAGAAGCTTACTTATTTATTGGACTATCACTTGGAAATAGCCACTCTCAGCCACAAACTCAAATTACTTTTCCTGTCAAGCCTCAGCTCTAGATTGTGAAACCTACAAACAGGAGCAAGAACAAACACAGAGTGAAGGACAACCTATTCTCCTACACAGGCACACAAGAAATGGATATGTTAAGAAAGAAAAACAAAACAAAATAAACCAACCAAACACTACAGTATTTTTCTCCCACAGAAGTAAACATAAACAGCCACCTTGCTTGGTGGGTTTTTTTTGTTTGCTTTTGGGGTTTGGTTTGTTTTACTGGTGTTTTGAATTACACAATCATTTGTCTTCATCATTGAAACCAAGAACTCAAGAGAGACACTGGCAGCTCTGGAAAATATAGCACTCAATTAAGCCACAAAAGAAAAATGATACAATCAGCAGCAATATGTATTCCCTAATACAACCTACCCCTAATGTGCTTTAACTCAAATGCAGAGATGAAAGAAATTCAGTCTTTGAATTTATCCGTCCTAGCTAATGTCTCTTGTGGTCTACTTATTCATGAAACCATCACCACAGCATTAAGAAAGTACTGACTGGCCCTTAACTGTAAATGGAGAATCATCACAGTGTTCATAACAGGGTCTTCAGGGAACAGATCACAGCTATATATAACATTTTTAGCATGGATCTGAAAGAAAAGTGAAATTAATACTGATTGAAAAAAGGCAAATTATTAAAAGATCAGGCATGATACTTCCTAAAATAACAGGCAAGCCAGCTGCAAGCACACACACATTTCAGTGCAGCTAAAGGTGGAATTGTGTACCTAGCAACAAAGCCATGGAACTGCATTTACAAAATGCAGGTTTCTCTTCAAAAGCAATGCCTTTAAGGAAGGCATTAACATGGTCAATAATCAACTGCGTAACTGTAGAATCCTCTATTGCAACTTTATGGCTGAAAGGTTTGAGAGTGTTGTTCTTGAGTGCAACAACATAACTATGTAACAACAGTATAACTAGGAAAAGACGAGTTACTTTCTATCTTGCACTTGGCACTTTTGCACCTGCTAGTGGAATAAAGCGTCCAGCTCTGGCATACCCAATTCAAGCAAGACATTGATATGCTGGAGAGGGCTTGGAGGACCATGAGAATGACAAAGGATTGAAACATCTTGTAGTGAAAAGCCTCAAAAGTTCACTCTCTGCAATTTACCAAAGAAAAGGAAAACTGAAAAGCCACGAACTGCAGCTAAGTCTATGTGGAAAAGAAAGCTAATAACAGAAGGCTCCTTGTTACAGCAGACAAAAGTATAACAAGACTCAATGACCTTCAGTTAAGGCCAGAGAAGTCTGGACTGGAACTATGGTGCACATTTTTGCAGCAGGGCAGAGAAGGAGTAAACAATCTTTTAAGCATCTTGTTAGCTGTTTTGGTGCACTTGTTATCTATGGGCATTTTCAAATTCAAGTTCTTCAAGGTACTTTTAAAACTTGATGCCCAACCCAAATAAATTGATACAGTCTTACAATGTCTCAGGACAAGAACCAGTGATTACAACGATCTTCCCTGATCTTACCATAGGCAAACCAAACCGATACAAGTTAATGATTTTCTTTCTGTTTCAGTTCAGTGAAGATCTGAACTGCTACAGTAACAACATAATGTTCCACTTCCTACAACTTAACCAGGAGGATACTCGGCTCCTTCATTTAGAATCCAGTTTCAGTACCTAACCATCTGCTGCACAACCAAGTACATTCGTTACAAGTTACTGCACGCTGGTAGCTGCTCTCAGACCAGATCTGCTAAGGACACACAGTTAGCAATGCTGGCTCACCTGCCCTCACACACATATAGCCTGCTTTCCCTCACTTCGAAGCATCAGTACAGGTCCCAGATACACACTGCAACAAGTCACACTCTCTGAATTTGAACATTTGTATTATGGGAACATTCTAGCCTGGTTTTAAAGTTGATGAGGTGTCACAAGACTAGAAGGAATAACTAATACTGTTCAGCAGTAGGAATGTCAGTGACAGATACGTCAGAGGAACAGCCAAAGGTAAATCAGATGAAAGAAAGAAAAACAGTCATGCTGATCGCTTAAGCCACCAATCTACAAGGCTGAAGCACCATTCAGGATTTTCCATCTATGTTTCGCTTATTCTCATGAGGCAAAAAGCCTAAGAAACAGCAAATGAGGTTTTTCTTCCGTCTCAACCAGGGCTAGCACACCTATGGTTTTAAATAAAGCTCAAAACGGAATTCACACTGTATGTAACTTCCACTTTCTCTTTACAGGAGTACCAACTTTCACTCACGTACTGGAGTAACAGCAATGATGTTCTGGAGCAGCACTATACCACCACTGGTGTTTGCACTGCGGAATTCAGACAGTGATCATCTGTCACTAAAGTAAACGCTTAACATGTTTAAATACACAGAACTTTTTCCTCTTATTCACAAGTTCAGCAAAACCTTTATTCTAGGAAAATTAAACATACAGTTAAATTTTACTACAGAACATCAATTACATTATGATACAATACAGACACCACCACCAAGACACCGACTGAGAAAGGAATTCACACTCAAGTGTCAAGACACAAACCACTAAATTTAAAGTTAGCCTTGAAAAATCCCGATATTCTAAAATGCTATTAAAGCTGTTAGGACAACAAGGCAGCCAAATATATTTTATATACTAATTTTACCTAAGTTAGTGAAAAGTGATTATTGGTTTTCCCTTGTATGTAATTCCCTTTTTCTTGGTATTGGTGAAGCTTCATGTATTTGATATGTAAAAAAAACCCATATTTGTAAGAATGCATGAATTCTTCTTATGTCCCAAATGAAATCCTATAATTAGGAATTTATTTTAGTAGGAATTAAACCTTTTGGTCTCTACACAGGCAAGGTTCCTACTAATGCCAATGGGAAAGTCTGCTGCAGTATTATCTGCAAAATTAACTTTCTCGTACTCAGCAACACTAAATCTAATAACTTGAATATAACACTGTAGAAAGAAAAAAACACAAAAGTGAAAATTCTGGTGCCACTCAAGTAAGTTTAGGGCTTCTCGCTCATTTTCTCACACGTCAGTTACAAACAAACAAGTCACAAACCTGCTTAGCAATATGGTATCAGATTCTAAACAAGTAGTGCCCATTTTCAAAGCATTTTCTAGATATTACTATCCATAAATGTATGGACAAACAGCAAACTGACAACACATTTCTGGAATCTGCATGGCCATCTCAATTATTTCAATGCCTACATTACATACAGCAAGAACAAGTATTCGATAAAGCTCATAATTCAGTAGTGGATACAAATAACATCAACAAAACAACATATCTGGAATAGAAAACCAGTGTTTATTTTGTAATGCTGTGACTTCATTAAGAACACCTGAACAACCTATCAACATACCTATGCAACTGACCTTCATTTTCAGGTGTACATTTTCCTTCCCGCAAACTACGTTACTTTTACCTATTATTTTACCACATTTTCGATCACAAACATTTTCTACCTTTTTAAGAAGCTCCACCTCTAAATCCACTAAAGTGGAAGACCCAGCACTGCACTAGAACACAGAGTGACAGTCAAGACCTACAAATAGTGATTCAAAATGTGCAAAACCCCTCCCAAATGTTTAGGGAAGTTGGGTCACGGGGGCAAAGAGCAGCACAATGGTGCTGCTGAACAAGCAGCTCAGGGGTCCTGAGAAGGCGGTGAATGGGAGAGGAGCAGCCCTGAAGTAGGGAATCTCTGCAGGAACAGGGGGGCAAGGCTGGATGCCTCTGCGTCCTATGCAGCTCACTCTGCACAACAGGAAAAAGTCCACGAGGGACAGGCTTCAACTCCACCAGAAACTGGCTAGAAAATTAAGAATTAGAAAATTACCAGAGTCAGATTAATAATTTACAGACCATTTACAAAGGCCTTCCTTGTTAGGACTGCATTCAAAGAATGTCTACAAACACGAGTAGCCTCAGCAGTACAGTACAAACAAAATATGGAAGTGCTTCATACATTCACGAGTGTATTCATATGCAAGTGCTGAAAAGGCTGCACGGGAAAGCATGCTACTAAATTACAACCACAATCATGCCTGTGCTCGTCAAGTGAGGTGCACGAGCCTATCAAGAGACAAAAAAAATTCAATCTCATTTAGACAGACACATCCAGTCTGAAAAAGGACAAAATTTCATTCAAAATATGGTAACTTAGTTAAAAAAACAACTAGGTAACAGCTAAGTTACTTATTTATCTTATTCTTAAGAACAGAAGTTAACTAATTTGTACAGACCGAAAGTAAACACACCCTACCAAGAAAAGGGGGCAAAAAGGCTTGTAAGAAATAGGCAGGCACTTTCAACCAGTACTCAGAGCAACTGTAATCGCTATTTACCAAAGGAATATGTTCCAAGGTGATAAGGTCCCTTTAAAAAACACAAAGAATAAGAGAAGTATTTTCTGGACAACATCCTTTCCAACTTGTATTACACCATTCTGTTTTCTTCCTCTGTAAAATTCCACTGCAGTGCAATCCCATCCATCGACTTGCTTTTATCTTATTTTAAAGGGAGGGGGGGAAAAGTAATAAAGTTTAATTTCTTTCAACTAAATATTCTGGCAGATATTTTGAACTAAAAACACACACCATAATCTAGAATAACGTTCAAAATCTGTTCAATCTATGCTCACTCAAAGCATTACCATGAACCCTAGCAGTTACTTTCCTTAACTCTTGTTAACAAATACATGAGCTTGACAAAAAAAAACCCTGTATTTTTCATTTCTTTAAGCAGCACAACTAAAACTGCATTGTAAAAGGGGCAACAAGAGGTCTGCCAAACCAAATTTATACTTTAAAACTGTTTCAGCTAAGAAAGACTATGCTTTGTATGTATGGAGGAGAAAAATTAAGAGAGTGCTCAAGTATATATTCATAGCTTTGATGGAAATGAAACTTCTACCGTTTCTTAATATGATGTTAACAAACAACCTAAAACTTCTAGATGCTGAGTCATCTCCGGCTTTTGGTTTGGCTTAAACTGAACTGATTTTGCAGAGTTTAGCAGGCATGGTTCACACTTTTCTGGCACACATGATTACCGTTATAGTGTTTATGCATAAACACACAAACAAAATCAGTCAGAGAACAAAGAATGTGCATGCGGTTATAATACTCACTTAGCACTGCTTGCATTATTCTGGAACTCTCCCACGGTCTCTTCCCTTTTGTTTTGTGGTGGGTTTTTGGTTTGGTTTGGTTTTTTTAGTCTTTTTTATTTTAAATCCCCACAAACAACTGCAGTCATCCAAATGGAGCCTTGGCTCCACAGACCCTAGTAGAAAGACTACACTTCTTCATCAGCTGAATCTTGATCTGTGGGAGGTTTCCTAGCTGGTGTCACTGCTGTCTACATTTGGTAACTGCAGATTTCCCTGACAATATGATGCCACGTTCAACTGTCCCATTCTTCTGAGCTCTATGTTAATAGACTTGCACGTCAGTGCAAACACTTCCCCGCTGTAAAGGAGAGGTGCACTGTATTGCCCAAATTGAGTGAGAACACTGTTCAGTGGCTAAAATGACTAAGATAGTAAGTGAAGCAGGATGTATAATACACCTTTGGAAATGCAGGCAAATTAATTTCTAAGTATGAATCCCTTCTATAGAGACTTTCCATTATCAGGAATAAAATTAAAGAAGTACCTGCTTAACTGGGGAAGACACACAATATAAATGGTAAGAAAACCCACTCCATGACTATATGTCTTCCTTCGTATCCATTACTATTAACTCACAAAGACTCTTTCTTCAGTGAGCATGTGCTTGCTAGAAGTGATGAATATTTCAGATGTTCTTTCAAAATAAACCTGGAGAACCTAATACAGTATTTATGGCACAGAAGAACTTCCTAAATGACTCCTCCTACAATAACCAGAAAGGGGCACTAAAACACAAGTGTGGAAAATGGCAAACAGTAAATGAAGGATACAGTACAATAGCATGTGTAACTTTTAGTCTTGATTTTTACATCTGTCCAACCTGTTTTCAACATGAAAGCATTGCTTGTTTTCAACCTGTACAGAAGAATTTGTAAATACGTTGGTCTGAAGAAGCACAATTACTGGAAAGAGCACTAGCCCTCAAAGTAAATAAATGTACACCTATAAAATTAAGGAGAATTCGAGAAATACTAACTCCACGTATTATTGCAAGATTACTACAGATCTTCCTTTAAGAAAGTTTACAATGCTATTTGAAGAAAAATACAAAGGAGAAAAAAAAATATTATTACATAGCCTTTTCTAAGTTTACTGCAGCTGACAGAGACATGAAGCCTAATTTAAGATAACCAACCTTCCTCCTCGCCTCAAAAACAAGAAAGAAAGGAAAACTTCATCAATCCCAGCCTAGACATTTCGTGAGATGCCTTTAGGGGTGGCCATGCCTTACGTGGTGCACAAACTCTTACAAAATGTACTTCAGCACCACAAAACAAAGCCTACCATTAGAAAACACAAAGAACAATACCCCAAAACAAAGAGGAAACTGCAGAATCAGTTCAGCAAAGGAAAAGTCAAACCAGAAATCAACAGAGTCCAATGGCTACCATATGATACTATGCACACACAAAACCAGACAAGCCTTTCCATTTAAGAGTCAAGGGGAAAAAAAACAACAAACAAACAAAAACACCACCAAAAAACCCTGAAACAACAAAACCTTCAGAAGGCTTTCTGGAAAGGAGGGGAATGACAACATCATAACATAGCAACCTGTCCTGCCATCAAATCAGAAACAGCGTTAAATGAACTCGGAGAGAAAAATCTGAAGACCCACTATGAACTCCTACTGCAGAAAAATGCCTCATCCAACACATCTGCCCATCACCAAAAGAAGAAAAATGTCACACTTTGACAGAACAGGTGTCACACCAACTGCACACTGCAAAACAGAACGGCTCATTGACAGACAGCCCTTACTTTGCACACTGCTATCAACTTAACTGCACAAAACATGGACAAAAGTTTTAACTACACCTGTGCGCTACATTACAAGAGCGGCCGTAATTACAATGAGTAACTGAAAGCACATCCATGGGTTAATTAAAAATCCTGATTTATAAAAGATTAATTTATTTAATGAAAGAAAGAAAAAGCACTTGCTAGTGTTGTACAATCACTGTTAGCATGCAGGGAGGTGGTTTGCACAACTCTCACATGAAGTCAGGCACCCTTCAGGTTGGACACACTTGCAAGTCAAATAAGGTTATTTGCTCCTTGCTTAATCTTAACTTTTTACTTTGCTTTGTCTTACCAAATCATAACCCCTTTTAGCAATATGTTCTTCTGTAATATGTAACGATGAAGACAAAACTGGTAAGGAACTGTAATGTTTTCAAATAAAATTAGACCACAGACATTCAGCATTTATCAAGCTACTATGTCCAATAAATTCTGCAATTTTCATGTCCTGAAACAATACCATCTTACATTACATTTAGCTAGTGTAAGAAAACAATTCTACAAAGTAAGTTTAATGATATACCCTCTTCTCCTTTTCCTTAGCTTCATCTTACACATACCATCCATTTTACTTGCACAATCCATTCTCCAACATGCTACTTTGAAACAAGAGAATTAATTACTTATTTCTATGGAAAATGTTCTAAAGACTAACTCAAAGACGCAACATTGATGTGCTACCTGTTACATTTTCCTCAGAAAACATTAGCCACAAGTGTACTAAGTCTGTATGTTGTTATAAAAACTAAACCATTTCCATTCGAAACACCCATCTTTTGTTGTCATAAAAGATAGCCATCTTAAAAATCTTGAAGAAATGTGTTACCATGTGAAACTGAAGGCTGCTGTAAGTTTAGAAGCCTCAAGTGAAACTGAAAATACTGTAAAGTTTAAAGCCAAAAGGAAATAAAAACTACAGTAACACAAGCATAAAATTTCCACTTCTGTTAATTTGGTTTGCATTACAACATTGATTTATTGCATTAAATTTTAGATAGCATAAAAATCTGTGTAATAAGCCCCACTTCGCCCCGCCCAGCATTCAACTGATACCTTTGGAAGTATGAAACTAGGAATAGAGGAAAATAAAGTGAATCTTGAGCGTAATGGAAAGCAAACTTTTTGGTCTACAGACTTGTGCAGACAGATTCGAGTATGTATACAAAATGTGTGTATACAACATGCTGGAGAGACAGAGGAAAAAAAGAACATGTTCTGTGCTTTTAAAATTAGCTAATCTCCTGAAGAGCTGGAAAGCAGCGCTTCCCAGAAATTAACCCTTTGGCTTCCTAATCTACATGAGAAGAAAACGCTGCTTAAAATGAGAGGGGATAAATATGAAAGCAATTATCGGTTACCTTTAAAACTCTTTGCTTCCTCCTCTGAGGCCTTTTGTTTTCAGTTAGAACCTAAAAAAACATCAAATTACAGAATAAGTTGTGGTCACAAAGGCAGACACCTCCGATTTTTATTATCAAACTGCAATTATTTCTGAAGTACCCGGAATGCTTTACATGCGGCACTTTAGAGGGCGGACGGAGGCTCTACGCGGCCCCTCCACC
>NW_010197624.1:0-21214 GCF_000695765.1 Mesitornis unicolor | reverse complement strand
GGCCACCCTGGGCTTGATCCTCTGCGTGAGCCTGGCGGGCAACGTGCTCTTCGCCTGGCTCATCCTCAAGGACCGGCACCTGCACCGCGCCCCCTACTACCTGCTGCTGGACCTCTGCCTGGCCGACGGGCTCCGCTCGCTGGCCTGCTTCCCCTTCGTCATGCTGTCGGTGCGCAGCGGGGCCGCCTGGCCCCACGGGCCCCTCAGCTGCAAGGTGCTGGCCTTCCTGGCCGTGCTCTTCTGCTTCCACGCCGCCTTCCTGCTCTTCTGCGTGGGGGTCACGCGCTACATGGCCATCGCCCACCACCGCTTCTATGCCAAGCGCATGACGGGCTGGACCTGCCTGGCTGTGGTGTGCATGGTGTGGACCCTCTCCATGGCCATGGCCTTCCCCCCCGTCTTTGATGTGGGCACCTACAAGTTCATTCGGGAGGAGGAGCAGTGCATCTTCGAGCACCGCTACGTCAAGGCCAACGACACGCTGGGCTTCATGCTCATGCTGGCGGCTGTTATCGCCGCCACCCACCTGGTCTACATCAAGCTGCTCTTCTTCATCCACGGCCACCGCAAGATGAAGCCAGCCCAGCTGGTACCGGCCATCAGCCAAAACTGGACCTTCCACGGGCCAGGAGCCACTGGCCAAGCGGCTGCAAACTGGACGGCTGGCTTTGGGAGGGGGCCTACGCCACCCACCCTTGTGGGCATAAGGCAGGCCACCCACAGCCAGATCAAGAGGCTGCTAGTGCTGGAGGAGTTTAAAATGGAGAAGAGGCTCTGCAAGATGTTCTACATGATCACCTTGCTCTTCCTGCTCCTCTGGTCCCCCTACATTGTGGCCTGCTACCTGCGGGTCTTCATTAAGGCCAGCGCCATCCCCCAGGTCTACCTGACCACCTCCGTCTGGATGACATTTGCCCAGGCAGGGGTCAACCCCATCCTCTGCTTCATCTTCAACAAGGAGCTCAGGGTCTGTCTCCGAGCCCACTTCCCGTGCTGCCAAAGCATCCAGAGCGCCCAGGGCACCATCCTTTGTGATCTCAAGAGCTTTGGGATGTAGGGGGGGTTTTCTCTTTCTAGAAAAGAAAGATGGATATCATTTTTCCATGTTTCTGCATATGATCTCAAGAGAGTGTGACCTGTGGGGGACATACTAAACCACCACCCAGCACCCAAACCTTAGGCTGTAAGAAGTGATTTTCTTTATTTTTCTATATTTTGCGTATGCTCTCTTCAGAACATAAAAGGTTGCTGTCTATGGAAACAGGTACTTGAGCAGAACACCCCTCAAACCTTAGGCAGTAAGAGGCTGTTTTTCTTTGTGATTGTGTGGTTTTTAAAAACAAAACAGGGCTCCAAGTTTCTGGTCTTGCTTCTAACATTTCTAGACATGATTCCAACAGATACGGATTAAGGCCATGACATATTTTTTTTTTCCTATTCCTGTCTGTTTTGATAAAGGCTTAACAATTTTACTCATGTAATATTTGATAAGGGCCAAGACAATTTTCTACTAAAGTTATTTTTGATGACCTCAAGAGGTGTTGTTTTATTATTATTTGATTTTAAGTGAAGAACAAGAAGAGGACATTCCTATTGTGGTCAGAAGTCAGTTTTTGGTGGGAGCTGTTGGGTTCATTCATTCTCAAATGGTTTGAGTATTTGAAGCAGTTACTTATAACTTTTGCTTGACATGCAAACAGTGTAGAACTAAGTTCAATTTTCTTGTTGCACTATTCATTTGGTAATATTTCAGAACTATTTGTGAAACGTGATTTTAAAATACCAACTTTAAAAATAATCAACTATAGCAGTTTTTAAAACCTAGATTGAAATTCATATTTTACTGCCTTTATAGGAAGTTATCTACAAACCTGGGTAATACTTGTACATTTTGACTGTTTTCTTTAATAAAATCTTGAAAACCTTTACTGTATGTAATTGTTTCAGGATGGCAACATTCTGCTTTGCTGACAAATAACTTGTGTATGTGGAAGGTTGTATGTCTCATGTCTGAGTAGATCTCACAGCTGAGGTTATTATGGACAAGCACAATCCTGATTTGCTGTTAGATCTCAATTTAGGTGTTTATACCAATAAAAGTGACTAAAGCTATTTTTAAGAAGACTTAAGTTCATGATGGGCAACAGGTTTAAATAGCGCAATCCTTTGCGTCTACTGAACCCAAATTAACGATAGAAAAGAGCGCATAATTGTGGATCGCTACTTTCAGTTGATAAAGCCATTTTTTAACATGGTGGCTTGGTTAATACTGTACTAGTTTGTAAATTATATTCTTAATGGGTAATTTACATTTATTAAGCATTTAACCTACTTTATTCTACAAAAACTTACCTGAGATTTCTTTAAGCAATCCTGAAGGCAGGATCCTGACACAACATTTTTGCCATCTCGGAGGAAGCCGTTCCTGACAGGCTTGCTTTCTGATGCATCACCTAACACGTAACAAACCTTGATCATCGCGGTGCTGGAGCAAATTGCACACAAAATGACAGAGAAAAGCTCAATTTCCGTGAAGAAATCTGTGTCTGCGCTCAGAGCGTTTCTGCAGAGAGGAGTCCAGAGTTGTTAGAGATCAGCTGAGAAACAGTTGTCCTGACTGGAGCGAGCACAGAAGAGATGTGTGTGACGGATCAGAAAGGGGCTAGGGCGTCAGCTCCGGTTTTAGGCAGGGAATGGAACTAGTGGAGGCTTCTGGTTTGGTTTTAGGTCTTGGTTTCCGTCCCAGCTCAGATTTGAACACCAGCAAGGCAGCATTTCTTGATGTGCATAAGGAGAAGGTTGCAGTTTGAGCTTTGGGTGTAGCTGCAGAGAAGACAGGAGGAGGATGGAGCTGGGCTGGTACTGCCAGAGCTGGGCTAAGAAATACAACCATGGATGGGGTATCTTGAAAACAAAGCGAGGCTTAATGATCATTTCCAAAACTGTTTGGAAATGCATCTGGTTACAGAAGGAAAGCGATCCAGAGCTTCAGAATGCAACAGAAGTTGGTTATAACTGCTAATTGTATTTTCATCCTGGAATATCAGCGCAGACCTTAGTGAATCTTGGCGAGTGATGGGGCTGAGTCGTATCACAAGGACCTAGGGGTAAGGCATTGATGCTGTAGCTGGAAATTGTGTTCCAAGTACACTTTCCATGCCTGGTTTACTGTTAGTTATTTTTTTTCAGCAAGGATCCAATTTTTGCAGACTCATATTTCCTTAAAGCTTAAAAAACTTCCTCTGTAGAGGCCTAGAACTGTGATCTCTAACTCAAATCTTGCCTCCTCCTTCCTAATCCTGCTGGTACTCAAGATGTTTTCTTTTTCATGCTTTTATTAAAAATGCCTGATATTTTGGCATCCCATCTCTCTTCCAGGCTATAAGTAGTATAGTTATGATTCTATATATAAAGTAGTATAGTTATGATTCTATTTAAGCCACAGAGATGAGAAAATATTTTAAAAGCTGCAAGGACCAGATATTTCACTTCTAAAAAAAAAATAAGCACAAGTTGTATAGTCAACCACAAATGCAGGGGATGCAAAATCACCTTTCAGTGACCTAATAGTTTGAGGTTTTTTTAGACATAAACAGCTTATCAAGCCGTGCTGTTGCATTGAATGCCTGCTTCTCTCCATAGGCATCCCTGTCTCAGTGATATCCTCACTTGGATGGGTGAGTCCCTTTCTTACCCACTGAAGATACTGGATGCTTTACTGCCACCCATCAATAGCAGCCAGGCCCAGTCTTGCTACAGCAAAAGGATACAAAGAAGTTTAAAAAGGATACACGTATACCATGCCTTTTGCTTGCATGGAGTTTCCAGGGTTGTCTGAGGACTGCTTGACTTATTTTGAGGGCAGAATCAGCGCTGTTTGAAGTTAATTCTATGTTTTAGGTATTTGTAGTATCAGGCAGATTATGATCCTGGCCACGCTAGTATGAAAGAGAAGGAACTCCAGTAGCTTTAATTCAGGGTTTAGATGAGTGGTGTACAATAGGGTTTCACTCCAGAAAATGTGAAACTAACTATCAAGGACAGACACGTGACAGAAAATGAAGTGGTACTCAGTGCTGGCACACCAACAAACACCACTCCACAAGTCTGTCCTGCTGGCTGGAAGTGCACCAAGAAAGTACAAAAAAACCAGAATGGGCTTGAGAGGCACCAGAGGATAAATATTCCTTCTAAAATCTAAGAAAAGATAAGTAAGTTGCAAAAAAAATAGGATTTCCAAAGCACAGTATTAACATGTTCTCACTGCATTCTTTAGGCTGCATATGGGGAAAGTGGGTCACAGAGATTAAATGCTTTGACCAAGATCAGAGAAGGGGTGTCAGAGAGGATGAAAACCTGCTCTGGGTAATAAAAGTAGACAAATGATGTTAAGAGAATGGGCTGAGCACAGAGGGAGGTTGTTGGGACCTGTGAAGAGTGGCTGTGCGTGCCTCCAGCTGCCCTTCTGTAAACCAGAGAGGTGCTGATCCCGCTCAGAAGCACTAATGACTGAGCCTCATTGAGAGTTGTGTGTTAATAATTACCTCCCATGTCCACGTGAGAAGCTATTGCAGCTGCTTGTGCAAGTCCTGCAGAAACCGAGATGGTCTGAGCCCCTCTCCCCATCCCCACTGACCAAAATGCAAAGCACTTGGAGGGTTTAGTGAGCTGCGCAGCAATGGGGCTCTCCCAGCTCTTCCATCTACCTGTGCTTGCCCAGAGCATGGCTTGAATCATTTCTATACGCTTCCAGGCAGATATGTGACAGCTTTCCATATTCTGGACAACACAAGTGCTGAGTATCACAGGAAATACCAACATCATTTCCCCCAGGGAGTCTCCGCAGTCCGGCTCAGGGATCACAGCATATCTGTGGTGAAGAATTGCAGTGCAGTGAGCTGCTCTGGAAAGATCTTGATTGCCACTGGCATCTTCACTTACTAGGTATTTAACACATTCCTTGCAAACACTCCCAGCCAAAAAACTTGAAGTAAGTGGAGGTTTTTTAGCGTAAACTTCAATGTCAAGGCAGCTTGAAAAATGACACTGGCCTGAAATCTCAAGTAGTGGTGGCCATGGTGATCTCTGCTTTACAACACAGCGGTTAGGGTACTGCTGAGTGCTCCTAGCTTTGCTGCTAGATTTGGAAAGAGTTTGCTAGGAAAGAGGCTGAAATATTTGGCCAAAGCCAAATTATCTTGATGGGTAAAGGTCTCGTTCAGTGTTTGTGCCGGAGGTGGAGGATGAGCAGGGGGATTCAGAGCCCACAAGCTGCCATCATTTGCATTTCCAGTACCAAGTCTGCACCAAGGGAGAAAAAAGCTCCTTCCTCAGTAGCTTTGAAGAAAAGGGCAGGAATTTGGCTTAGTCTGATAGCAACCATTCTTTCCTGGGGCTCTACCTGGATGTGATACAGCTACATCTCCAGAAGGCTGCTCTGCCATATGCTGCGGGGCTGCCCTGGGACACGTTGTGCTGAGCTCAGAAGAGAGCAAAGCTGGCATTTTCCCTCCCTTCCCAGCAAAGGATGTGTGGGTTTTGGCTGGACCCACTAGCACAGTCACCTTGCTCCTGTGCAGCACCTGCACTGGCTCCGAATTGCCAAGAAACCACCCCAGAGAAGTGGCTCTGTACAGAGTAACAGACACACATTGGCAGGATGCGATGTTGAGTATCTCAAGGCACTTCATTAACTTAGGCTGCAGATTAGACAATTCGGTGCAGTATCAGAATACCCCAGAAACCTTATTAGACAGATACGCTGCAAATCAAAACAATATTAGAAACATAGCGGAGGGTGGCTGTTTTCTAATAGAGGTACCCTAAAATCCTCAATTTTAGCACAGCTTCCATTATAGTTGCTCAAAACACTGCACAGCTACAATTAACTCTACCTGATGCGAACCAGGAAGCAACGCCTACACTCTGATGTTCTTAAACTTCAGAATATTACAAAGTATATGACATCTGGAAGAAATGGGGCCATCAGAGGAAGATGGTTAGTGAAGATGGTCTCTGAAAAGCTGGTGCAGGGTCATGTGGGGCTGCGGCAATGGAAGTTTTACCCCAAATCTCCTTTGATGCTGCTGACCTTTGCTGACACGTCCTTCATGAAGGGCCTTGTGCAGGGTAAATCCTGGCCCATCCATTGGTTGTAGAACTGGTGACTGAGAGCTGATTTTCCAACAGGAAAACATCTGCAGCGCTCATCTCCATCAGCCATGGGCACTGATGGTGCTGAGCATCCCCGAGCCCATTTCCACTTGGTACAAGTCATTAACTGCCCCACATCTCGGTCCTTCATCTGGAAAATGATTAATTATTCTTCCTCACCTTTGCAAAGCACAGAAGTACTGATGGCAAGAGCAGAGCATTACCATGGGTGAACAATCGTTCACTACATAAGCTTTCGTTACTTAACTTTAAAGTCAAGCTAAGCCTTTAATGCAAGCTGTTGCATTTCTGTATTTCTATTCATGTTTAATGACCTCGGCACTTGCACTTTGTCTTTGATCTTGTGAGTCACGCATGGTTGTACTGTGGATGTATTTATCGGAAAGCCACTTTCTTCGGTGCCACAGTTTTCACCTCTTCCGTGACCAGATTGATAGCGCAAAGCACTTTGTGTAGGAGGCTTTCAAGTTCAAAGCCGGTCATGCAAGGGCACTGGGAAGCTGTGAAGTTCCAGTTAATTTTAGGCAGCCATCACAGTGCTAATAGAGTAGGCAGAAATCAAGAGATCGCCCAGCGCAGACAAAGCCCCTCCTGAAGTTTCTGAATGTTATTTACCGGTGTGTCATTAAGAAAAACAATCCCGTGTTTGTGTGAGGATGATTAACCATTGGAACAAATCATCCGGGGGACAAAAAATGGCTCCTCCATCTGCGAGACATGCAGTGCAAGCCTGCACGCCTGCCCGCGGCACAGTTTCCCTGCAGCCAGGGTCTGGGGTTCAGCCCGAGCACACAGGGCCAAGAAGGAATCAGAAACACCAGCAAGCAGTACCAGAACGCTTTCTGTCTCACAGTGATTCACTCCTTCCTCTTGCTAACTGTTCTACAACACCCGTTTTATCATACCTTCTAAATACCAGTGCTTGCTTCTCTCAGAAATGTTAGAAGAGGTAGAGCTTTATCATTAGGAAAAAGAAAAAAAAAACTCCAGGAAGATTCAGAAGGAAGGGCTGAAGTCTGGGTGCTTTGACAGTGAGAGAAAGAGGAATGATTTAGTGGAATATTACCTCACTCCATTGAACCACTCAATCTGTCCCCATCTGTCACCGCGTGCTTGCAGGAGGGTGATGGAAAGGAAGCAGTTGAGTAGCTTGATAGTCGAGTAAATCAACTGGGCTTTTTTCTTTTCTTTTCCTCCACCCCCCACCTCATTAGGCCTTGCACACTCACACTGGATGGCAGGACCCCCATCATGCTGCACCAAGGGGAAAGGCAGAGAGGGGAAGGTACCCTGGGTGCCATAGGGTCCCAGGCACAGGGACCAGCTCTGCATGCCCATGGGTCCAAGCTTCCCCAAAGAGTGAGCTCCAGCGGAGCTGCAGGAGACATCAGGGTGTGGAGGAAGGCGAATGAACGTGTAGTATGTTCAGCCAAGATGCAGTGTGACTAAAGGGGGAGAACACGGGCGCCTGAGCCAAGGAGCCAGCAGCATCGCAGGCAGAGGTACAGCTCGGAGCCGTGGTGTGAAGGCAAGGAGGGACATGTTGAGGCTGAGCATCGCCAGAGCGCTTCCTGGCAGCAGAAGAAAGGATGCTGCAGAAGCCAGGCTCTGCAGGACCTGCCAGTAGGGATGGAGGTCTCAGCACTATTTCCCCCCCTGCCAAGATTCTCAGCTCTCAGCCAGACAGTCGTCTTCTTACTCTCCGTTTGTGCAATATCTGTCTGAGCATAAGTGCTGATGTAAACCAAGTCCAGATAATTGAAGGCTCTGTTGCAATGTGCCAAAGGTTTGTGAGCGACTTTGGGGAGTTTAATAAAACAAGGGCAGGGAGGGAGGTGAAATTGTAACACCACTGCAGTCAGGAAGTTTTGCCATTGAACTTGAAGGGGTGGGGGACCTTCCTGTCAAGGTTTCACCCATGTGAGAGAAGAAATTGGGAAGGGGAAAAAAAAATCCACTAATTTGACAGGATGCGGTGTAATTTCTGGAAAGAGCGAGCATGCTTGCAGCTGCCTCGCCAATGCCTCTCCCCGAGCTGGCCTTTCTGGCCCATCACAGCAGTTAGGGACGTGCCCTGCTGCCAGGGCTCTAGCATAGCCCAGAAGAGTCAATAAAGGGTGGGCCCAGCTTTTCATCCCCTGAAATTAATAGCAGCTTTGCTGGTTTGTGAACTCTTTGCAGCAAGAGCTGTGGCTGCCCGTTTGCACTGAAAGAGCCTGCAAACATCTGCATGAAATGACATGACTGTAGTCGTATGTACAAGAGAAAAAGCAAATAAAGAAGGGCCAGCTCTACTTGCTCGGCTGGAACCAGGCCATATTTTCAGTCTGCTTCTGAACTGCATTACAGCCTTAGGGTTTACAAAGCTGCATTACATATAAAACCAAATTTAATCCCTTCCACATGTTGCGATGCTGCAGCGGAGGCACGGCGCTGGGTTTCTGGAGGCCTGGCTGGGATTGCCAGCCTGGGAAGAGATGCTATGCCCACATGGGCAGTGCAGGGCCCCACGGAGACCCCGTGCTGGAGTCTGTGGGGTATGAGCAGAGGCACAGTCCCTCCTTCCCATGTCACCTGCTGGGACATAGCTCAGGGGCAGGGACACAGCCCAGGGAAGCTCAGGCTGCAGCGCTGTGGGTGCACACTGTGCACAGCACAAACACGCAATTTATCCCATCTACAAGACCTGTAACCTCCTGGGGACAGGGACATGGCCAGCAATGCACCAATATCTGGTAAAAAAAAATACCTATCTGGGATGCTCTGAGCACTCCTGGTGAACAATTATCAGTTACCCAGGTTCCCAGGCAAATTGGGGTTTGCAGAGAAGACTTTCTATCATTGTTACTTTGTGCATGCATTTCACCCCCCATACTACAGCATCTTATGTTCAGACCCTTGGGAAACCCCTGCCATGGGAGTGTTTACAAGTGTGCTATATGGTTTTGTTGCTCATGCTCCTTTCCTGGACACTTTGCTGTTTCCCTGCACTATATTCCCTGCCATCCACTCTCCCTTCAGCACACCAGGCTCACTCGGCTTCAGCCCTTCACCTTCAGCCTTTCCCAGCCCTAATGACCAGGCAGGGTGGCCCAAAGGCTACCAACCTCCTCTGAGGCCGCTGGATCGTACAGGGGAATCTGCCCTGCTAAATCACTGAAACATATCCTACAGCACTGGACTGACTGCACACACTAAGGACTCTCCTTGAGAAATGATAGGTGACTTGGTCTATGTTTGATGTGCATTAAACTCATCTCCATTTGTGTGCTCAGAATTATTGATTAGTCTAGCAGCTGTACCCCCGCTGAATTGGCATTTCATATCTATGCAATAGAGAAAGGCACATTGATTTTGCTATTATCAAAATCCTCTTGTATTTGCACAGTCTTTTCTCTTCCTGCAATTTCCTAATTCCTTCTGGAAAACACGCTACACATTGTCAAGATCAAAATCCTGAGACATCTTGTTTAAATCAAGGGGTTCTTAGCACCTTCTGTTTCTTTTGAATATCCATCTGTGCAGCAATAACAAACCAGAGAGCTACTGGGGTGGGGGGAGGCATCAGCGAGGACCTCAGGCTGCGGTCATACTTGCTGTTATAATACGCTATTATAGTGCATTACACTGATGGGATAAATTACTAAAGTTCCTCTTTGAAAAGCATGCTACAGAATCTCCTAGCACACTAGAGGTCTTGGGTATCAACATATCTAACATTTGCAGTCCACCTATAAGAGAACATAACCAGCTATAAACCTTATATCTTACTTTGCAGCATTCCATATAACTATAAGCATGTCCACATTATCCTGCCAGCAACCAGCTCAACCACTCATTTTCTGTAAGGTCTACTCACTTCACCTACTCCTACAAAACCAGGGCTATAGTTAGGATGACCTGCCTCCTAGGTAAGCACCCATGAAGATGTGAGTCCCATTTGCCACACCACGAAGAGAATTTATTTCATATCACCCTCCTCACTCCAAAAATTTATAACTTTTTTTAAAAAGTAACCAAAATTTCTCTGGAGGGATTGTGGGCAGGAGGATGCAGATGAGGCTGAGCTTCAGCTGGGTTTATTCAGCAGCAGAACTTTGGCTCCAGCCCCCCAGGCTTACAGGTGTGAGCTATGCCCAGCCAGCTGTGGACCCGCAAGCCTCAAACACCTCACTTCACCTTTCCTAGTAAGCATGTAATCAAATTAAGACAACGACTCATTATATCTGGTGGTGCCCTTTCCTGAAATGGCTCTCTGCTAACCTGAAATCTGGTAATAAATGTGGAAACTCCTACAGTCTGGTGTGATATCATCATTATTCTATAGCATATCTGTAATATCAATATTAATATAATATTAAAATTTAATGCACACATTTATATTAATAATTAATATTATTACTTCAATATTAAGAAAATTAAACCAAACGTTGGCACAGAACTCCTAAGTGGAGTAGAGGGAAGTGTTTGAACGAGGCTCTTAAGAGAGCTGGAGACTGTGACTGCTCCTTTCACCAAGCTGTTTCCAGGGCTGCAAGAATTTCGGTCCCTTTTCTCACCTGGTTCCTCCTGCAAGGACCTGCTCACTTCTCTTCCTCCGAGGCAGGCAAGGAAGCTGTTCCTGGCCTGGGGTCATTGCTGGGGTGGTGCTGAGGGAAACTGAGGGTTGCAGAAACCGCTCCATGGCAGCTCTGGCTTGACACTGGCTGCCTTTTCCATCAGTCACGGTACATGTGCTGTGCCCCTTGAGCAAAACGCTGGCTCAAGAGAAAAGCAGAGGGGCATGCATGGCCATTTACATTTGAAATAC
Organism: Mesitornis unicolor; assembly: GCF_000695765.1. Classification (NCBI taxonomy): domain Eukaryota; kingdom Metazoa; phylum Chordata; class Aves; order Mesitornithiformes; family Mesitornithidae; genus Mesitornis; species Mesitornis unicolor. The sequence continues at coordinate 10,230 of NW_010197624.1, read as the reverse complement.
TTCTGGTGGTCACTGGTTTGCCTGTTCTCACTGTAAAGCAAAGGCAAAGGGCTTTCCCCCCACCCCACCTTTCCACTGCAGAAGGAAATTAAAGGAACTTTGCAGGTGTGCTTGGGTTAGGAGATCTCTCCAAGGATGGCAGAAAAGGTAATTGATTAGGACAGTGTTTAGAAAAGATTTGGGATGCAATAGCTTAATCTTTCTTCCAAAATGATCTCTCAAATCAACTAACCTACATTGTGAGCATCAGTTAATGAGAATTAAATTACTAAAAGGGGAACCATGGTAATAACGATTGCCAAGTGAACGTGGTGGGGATGTAGGACAGTTAGGATTTGCCTTTAGCTCTTCTGTGCCAGCAGCTGCTGGCTGCAGCAGGGAAGGTGCGGAAAAGCCCCTCAAGGACAAGGACAGGGTCACATCTCTCTAGAGCAGCACCTTCCTAATGCCCTGTCCAGGAGCATCTGCAGGACACGAATACTCCCACCTCCTATAGAGTTGGTGGGAGCTTTGAACTCACATAATTGGGGCTGTCCTCATCACCCAGATTAACGCCAAATCCCCCAAGGTAATTGGCACAAATTACAACTAAAAAGTTGCTCTGCTCTTGTCTGATAAACTCTCCTGGGAGTCCAGCTTGCCAGGTCTAAGGCAGTTATCAGCTCTAATTGTCCACTCACTCACAATGACATAAACCAGGATCATTTCCTTCAGCGGAGTCACTGGTGATTGATGCCAGTGGGAGATGAGAGGCAGGGTTGGTGTTTCCTGCTATGGTTCATCATTTTGAGCACCGTGACAATGTGCTTTGGTAAAGATCAATGGAGCAAGAGATGGGACACACAGATTTGGGCTGCTTCTATTTTCGTTCCTGACTTTCCCTTTGAGTGTAAGTTGAAGTCCATGCTATGAAGCTAATTTTATACTGATGGATGTGGACAGAAAAGCAACCCCCAGGCTCCCAGTGTGTTTCTCCCCTGCAAACTCATATTGTGTGGGTACATGGGGTGTTTGGGGAGCCCCACCATTAAGTGACAGGATCTGCTTTGGGGGTTGTTTTAAATCCAGGTTATGGAAATTTTTGCAACACTCACAGGTCACTGCATTAGCACTAGAATAAGCTGGTCTTTCACTAGCATGATCTAGCCCTTTGGGTTAGCAATGAGCCCTTTTAAGAGTTCAGCTCCAATACAGGCACTTTGCACCTAATCACATCAATGCAAACCACATGTAAAATTTGGTGGCACCTCAAACTTGTTTTTTTTCCTACAGGACTGAGTTTGTTGCCCTTTGCACCGCTGCTGTGTTGCCAGCACAAAGGGCAAGGTGAGATGTGTTGACATTGGAGCAGGAGCCCTGGGGTTGGGCTGAGCAGAGCTCGGAGGATGCAGCCCTGTCTCAAGACACGCCTTTTGCTAACGTCTGCAGGACCCACAAGGATCTGGTGAAATGATAAGTACACTTGTTCCTTTCTGACTCCTCAGGGAGGCTGTAGGGCCTGATGAAAGGTACCTGGTAAAGTCTCTGGGACATATCTCGTCTCTCTAAGTAATAGAGGTGTTTGCCTTAATGCAAGCATGCCAACTCCTCTCAAATCCCTCATCAGCATTAGCAGCAAAGCACCGACTGTCAAAAGGTGAATGACTTCACTTTCCCAGTTCCAGCACATGTTTGTGTGTCTGAGAGCAAGAGAAGTGTGAAACTCGCACGAACCATTGGAATTCCAACTCCAGGGCCTGACAAGTAAATATGAAGTTGCACGGTATTTCATAGAAAACCCATAAATTATGTATTTGCCAGGCTAATGTTGATCCTTTGAGGCATGTGTCAAGAAAAACCTCTGGTTTTAGCTATGTGAAGATTCCCCATGGTCCAAGGCTCTTTGGTTGAGGAGTTCATGCCTTGTAGACCGTTGAGTTTCTCTACAAGCAGCCAGGGGCACATCATCTTTTGCTAATCTATATCTGTAAAGAGCTCTGGTGAATCGAGTATGTGATAGCAGATTACACTGAATAAAAATGGAAAACCACAATGACAAAATAATATTATAATATTAAAATAAATCAAATAATATTCTGCCATTATTCTGATACAGAATTTTCACACAGCAAGTATGATACATATACAAGAAGTCAGGCAGCCCATTACAATAAACTTCAGGGTTCCTCTTTTAATATAAACTACATCTTAATACATAGTTTGCGATGATCAGGTAGTTTTACACCAGCTCAAGTAACAACAACTTCTCGCCTCAGAATACTAAAATAACAAAATATTTTAACGTTTTGAATGTTGAAATGCTTTGGTTCCACCTGCCGCTTTCAGAAAGTGTAAAAACTACATCTATTGCTTAAACCTTTACCCTAGAGATGTGCCTAACTTAAATACAGTTATATTAATAAAGATATGAAATGTCATATAAATACAGTTTTTTGACAATCGTCATATGCTTCACACTGGGCAATTATTTAACTCTCAGTTTGATTCAAGCATTCCAAAGTGTAAAAACATGGCCAAAATCTTCCAAAATTGACAATAATCTTGGATGTTTTCATTCTGGGGTTAAGCTGGAACCATGGAGACCACAAGACGGTTCAGAAATCATTAAGCTCCTGTCCTCAGAAAGCAGTGGCACCTCAGGAAATCTCATTCTGCTCACCCCAAAATGAAAGCATCCAGCAGCGTGAGTCCCTCCTGAAAACCTTGGCCACTACAACACAGTATCTCTTCTTCAGTCTGAATGTTGGTGAGGCAGGCAAGGATGGGAAGGGGTTTCCCTTGGCAAGTACCTTGTTCATCACAACACCGAGAAAAAGACCACATCGAGTTGCTCTTTCCAGAGCAGAACAGCTCCTGCTAAAAGAAGACATCCTCTTTTCGGAAGTTCGGTAAACATTTGAATTTGGAGGGAGCAGTCCGTGTGCAGGCCAGGCTGGGGAGGCAGGGGCAGGTGTGGTGCATCCGCCGTCCAGAGAAGGGGACCTGGGGACAGAGAGCAGAGCCGTCAGGGACAGGGAGCGCAGGCGATGACACTTGGGGATGGATTCGGGTGAACAGTGGGGATATGGGGAACGCCTCCCTCCATGGCAGGAGATGCCCATGAGCTGCAGCGCAAGGGCTGGAGAGCAGATGGCAATGCCAGACCCATTGCATTTCCCAGTCAAGCCACAGTTAAGAGCAGAATGTGATGGTCTGTGTTGCCGTGTAAAGCTACATCTGTGACACATGTTCTCTATTTACTCCCATTTCATAAAGGAGTCTGCTGTGAAACCGCAGTAGCCTTTTAGCATCACGTTTTGTGGTGTTTGCTGTGCAGGGGATTTTGCTTGCCGTGATTGCCGTGTTGCCATACAGCACAGAGCAGCCCGTCAGCCACATAGCAGGACCTGGGAACCGCAGGATCCCATGGTGGTTCAGGCTGGAAGGGATCTCTGGAGCTCACCTCGCCTGACCCCTCTTTGTACAGTGTCCCCTCACCACAGGGCAGAGGTTTCTCATTTCATCCCACCCTCCTCCAGCCCCGCTGTGCTGCAGGGAGCACACATATGGACCTCATTAAACAGATTTAATTGCACCACGGCGTGCACATGCACTGACACTCTTCAACAACTTGATCACAAGCTCTGATTTTTACAGGAGCCATGTCTCTGCCAGAACATGAGCGCAACAGGACAGCCTGGTGGGATGGAGTGGCCAGGAGACACAGTGATGCTGGCAGTGTGCACCGAGCATCCAACAGGATGCAGCGAGGGAAGCACAGAGGTACAAAGCCACCCATGCCAGCCAAGACAGCCCCAATTCCCTCATTTCCAGATTTCTGTGTGTTTTGAGCACGCGATTTTAATATTCCAAGGTTGTTTTGTGTCAGTGTGAAAAATTTCTCTTGAAGAAAGTCGAAGGCAGAAAGTCCTACACATTCCTCCATGCATTATGGACCTGCCTGCCCCCAGTGACACCCTGCCAGGTGCAGGGGGGTTCCTATTGCTTGTGGTGCCCTGGGCCAGTGCTAGAACCCTCCCAGCATGGTCTGAAGAGCAGCCCCAGAGCAAGGGATGCCGTGGGCTTCCCCACACCATCTGCCATAGCCCTGCTGCTCCAGTGTGAGCAGGGAGGCCATTGACCGCAGGGGACACCCCAGAGGAATCACACCTCTTGGGTGCCCACACACAGTGCTGCAAAAAAGCCTAAAACCTGAGCTTCTCAGGCTGGTAAGGCTGACTCAGAGGTACTCAGCCCTCCGACAGCTCAGATGATTTATTCAAAGCGTTACATTTGCTGCAAGGAGAAGTTCCTTTCAGCGGGACTCCCACGCTGAAGACGTGACTTAATAATGCACCCGGCTGGGGACAGGCGGCAGCAACAGCTCTGTGGGACAGGCGTTTTGCTGGGGCACAGAGCTGGTGCTGGTGATGCCGGCTGTGCTGGTGTGTGCTTTGAAGTGCCATGCACCCAGCACCACGTTGTGATGAGCATGGGGCGATGGGAGTTTGGAGGTGAGAAGGAACCTATTGCACCTCTGCAAGGTGTACGGTGGCTGCAAAGCCACCCCTGTGCAGCCAGCTCTGCCTGCTGAGCCACCAAACCTCACCTGCCTGAAACCCCTGCCTCTGCAATGCCAACAGGGACTGCTAAGGGCATCAACCCAATGCCACCTGGTTACTGAGAAGGAGACCAGAAGGTGGAAACCCAACCACCAGCCATCTCCTCCAGGGCATCTCCAGGCTCCTCTGGAGGTCCCCAAGGTGGTGGCGTTGGCCGTGGTGGTGCCTGCTTTGTACCTGACCCACAAGGTTTTGGTGCTGAGGGCAACTGGTCTCCCAGCTGTCTCCTACTCAAAAATTCAGGGGAGAGGAATCATTGAGAGAAATTCTCATCCTTGAAAATCCCTTATTTCACATACTACAGTAAATCAATTTGCTTTGTGTTTGTCATGAAGAGCAGTGGGGTGAGAATTCTAAAATTGAAATTAACCTTATAAAATTTATAATCATCAGTGACTGTGACTCCAAGTCTGGGGTGGACAGGCATCTTCTCTGATTGTAATTATACAGGCAATTAGCTTAAAATATATCAGACAGTATAAATTATTGCCCAATAGCAATCAGCTCATTAAAAAAACCCTAGAAGACAATTCCTCTTATTCTGAAACTCATGTTAATGTGAAGAGCCTTTAGAAGAAAAACCTGCTACATTACATAGGAAGAAAGATAATATGGTCCCCAATATCACAGCAAAAGATGTACAAATTTAACTGTAATAGAACACAGAGCCTTGCAAATCCTAAACCTGGGGAAATAAAATGTAGATACTGAGCTGAGAAGCCAGGCATCAGACAGGACAGTGAGAGAGGTAGTGAACAAGCTGCATATTTACACACTAACTTTACTGCCTTGGTATTTTTCACCAGTGACAGCTCTTGGGTTTTACACTTCCCCGAGGATGGGTCTGAAGACCACCAGGTTCTCAAGCTCCTTGGTAACATCCTATTCAGTCTTTTGTATTGCTTATAAATAAAGAACCTTTTTCATCGTAAATATAATATATGTGATTACACATCCTTAAATAAATGTATTTGTTATTTTCATTATATTAATAATATAGTGTACCATATAATAATGCACTAATATGTAACTGGTGTTATGTATATGTGCATGTCTATATGTATACAGAAATACATATTTGAATCTAACAGGCAGAACAGAAGCAAAGGAGCCATGGTAAGTTTTCTTAAGTACAAGCGTGCACCAACACCTTCTCAATGGCTTCTGAAGGCACCAGTGGCTCTCAGCCTCTGGAGCGCAATGGGACACTGCTGTTTGGTGGCAGGGATGATGCTGCAGTGATGTACCACATCTCCCAGCACCAGCTGGTGACATTTTTCTGCTTGTGATGGGATCTTGCCCAGTTCCACTGGGGTCGGTGGCATTTGCTGTGCTTCTGCTCACAAGCAGGGTTGGGCTTTGGAACTGCTAAGGCTGTTTAGGGTTGAGTAATGAAGCAAAACAGCAACAACAAAATAATAAGAAAACAAACTGAAAAGCGTGTACTTTCATCCTTGGATTCTCTTCAGCATAATTCTGACAGTAATGTATTTCCTTAAGTAGATACCTTCAGCGCTATTTCCATACAGATGCAAATAGCCGGGTATTGTAACGCACGGGATGTTTCCCCGCCTTCTCACTACATATAGCTTTCATGTGATGTACAGCGCAGTATATTCCTGTTTCTTTCTGCCCTGCCAGCCCCCTGCGGTGACGTACTCACTCGGTGACTCAAAGGATGGCACTCCTCTCCCAAATTTCCCATCGGCGTGCACATTCGCAAGCTGCGGATCCAGAGGCTAACAGCACAGCACATCCCTCCTCCGCACTGCTGGTCTCGGTCGCAGGCCTGGATTTCAATACAGCATGAGGAAAATAAAATTAATAATAAATATATCCCAGAAATGGGAGAGATCAGATGCTCAAGAGCTGCCTTTGACACCCCAAAAGTTGTCGTAACTTGTTAGGGCTGAGTAACGAGAGTTAAGGCTGAAACGCAATACTTCTATCCCCCATGGACCCAAGCATACGGGCTCCTGGCACATTTCAGAGTTGAGCCTAGGATATTTAAAGCTGCATGTGGAGTTGCTCAGGGCCGAATCCAGGACTGTCAGTGATTTACAGTCCCAAATTCTGAGCATTGAGGGACCATGGCATGTCCCAGCTCACAGCCTGAACAAGCTCAGGCAGGGACCAAGTGCACCAAACAGGCAGAAATCCTACCCTACAGAGAAGCTAAAATAGGAAATTACCCATTAATTTAAGGACTTCTAAGTAACTATTCCTTCTAGTTTCTTATAATATCTTATGGTCGAGTGCCTTTGCAAATGCAAGACTGCATGGTAGTTTTATTAGAGAAGTCCAAGTGGAAGTAGCTAAAATAGAAGTTTAAATAGGGAATCTACGGTTGTTATCTAGAATTACACGTAACTAAAAGAGGTCTTAAGTGTGTAATAGAAAAAGCTCTGCATAAGGGTCCACACTCAAGAAAATACTACCCTGGTAGCATTCCCCATGAAAGGCAGAAAAATATTCAGCTGCTTACCCAAGAAATTTTCTGGCTTAGATAAGCACAAACCAAAATACAATCTATAGGGTGTGTTTTAAAAACCAGAAGCCATGAGGAGCAATTGACATGTTAGGGTTTGGAAACACATGTTTTGCTTATTTTTTAACCAAAAACTTATCAAACTTTTTACTATATGGCTTTAATGCAAAAAAACAATCTCTCCATTGAGAAATTCCATTAGCAGAAGGTGGTGATTGCACCTCCAAGGTAAGATTAATTAACTCACTGCTCCCTGTCTGACAGACAAAGGCACTGGTCAGCAGTGCATAAAGAGGCAACTTGCGAAAATGTACATAAAGGTTGATAACGGCTCTGGGAAGACTGCGCATCAGAACAAATATTTGCTTGAGGAAAAAAAGCTCACAGATCTTACCTTGGGATTTACATGATAAATGCCATTAGACTGTACTCTACTGGGTAAATATTACACTATTTCAACCAGCAGAAGCCAGACCAAAATATGTCTTTACGGCTCAGCCAGTAATTTAGGGAAAAGCTGTTGCATTAGGGTCAAGCCATTAAATAGTGTGTATAAAGCAAACAGCCAGAACTCCTCCTAAACACAAATTTAACGAAGCAGGCAGCTCTATGCTACAGGTGAGTCCAAACACACAGAGTATTTACTTTTAAGACTCATATGGCTGTAAAACTACCACTACAGCCTGCCAGGTAGATAAAGTTCACTTAGATAAAGTTCACTTTCTAACCTTTCTCTCTCTCAAAAAAAAAAAGCATTCTAATGGTCTAATTTTGCCTTAAAACTGCAGGTCCAGTGATTTTGGCTGTCCCCCTCCACTGCTCAGTGGCAGTCAAAGGCTCTGCTGTTCATCACCACCAGCTCCTGACCCCTTTTCCTCTCAGATGTATCCCAAACCCCATCCATCTCTGTGGGACTGGTCCTGGAGTGACCACTCAGCTGCAAAACAGGTCTGAGTACATCCTAACAAGCAAGGGTATCTAAAACGCTGCGCTGAACAGTTTGTTGTTGAAGCTCATGCACAAATCTATACATCTGGCAGAGCTTTTAAGGCTGCCCTTCCAAAAATGCATGACAAGTTTTGAAAATATTCAACACAAATGCTCCTGCCCACACCTTATCTCCAATGTGTAATTCATACCAATACTCCTAAAATTCACAGAACAGAACAGAAAAGACATTCCTCTGCAGCACCCCATTTAATTTATTTTTTGTGGAAAATTCAGCTTGAGGAAATAGTCCCAGGTGAAATGCCAGCTCCAAAGCCAATTGAAATCAGCACATGAACCACCACTAAAGTGAGGAAAGTCTGAATCAAGTCCTTAAATTGCAAAGGAAAAGCACCTTTCAGGCACAGAGGATGGGAACACTGGTGTCAGCTTTCGCCTGAGATTTGCCCATTCATCAGAAGTCAAAAATGCATCAAAGAGGTTTAAGTACAAATGCCCTGCAATAGTTAATAAAGTAACACTTTCTAGTTCTAATCTAGTTTCAATTTTTTAATCTCCTTTGTCCTTGATCTATTATTCAGCACTTCACATTACTTGATTTAATGGATTAATGATGCTTTAAAGGTGCAGCCACAACTCTAGTAACAGACTTCTAGAAACCGGTCCTCCATTGCTGGAAATATTTCTACTTAAAAGGAACTTGAAATTCTCAAATATTTAAAAACTTATTTCAGACTCTGCTTTGAAAAATTAATCATTCCTGGGAACTGCTCTGACATCCAGAGAAATGCCTACGAGCTGCTCCACGGACTTCACTAGAGATGGGATGGGGAGGCTGGACGGTCACGGAGCAACCCGCTGCTGTGAGCTCAACTTGTGATGGTTACAAAAGACACGTAAGCCCTCGAAAGAATGCGAGCACTGGGTTATTAATCCAAAGCAAACACTTAAAAAAAAAATCATCTTACTGAAGAGTGATGCAACCCTTTGGGTTAAATAACGTCTTTCAAAAAAAAAATGTTTTCACAACCAAAGTAAATCTCAAGCATAAAAACAACAACAACAACAGAGAACTCATTTGCAATGGGTGGCTGTTGAGGTAAAAAAAAGCAGCACAGTCATACTTAAAAAAAAAGGCAGTGTTTTGTGACGATTGCAATATCGGTGCCTGCCCTGTAAGCGGTAGGACAGGAGGAGCTAGAGGAACTCGGGGTGCACAGGCAGGAGGTGCAGTGCCTCATGCTGGGCACTCCCGGGGCAGGTTTGGGAGCAGCTGGTGCTAGAGGCTGCATGGAGGGGGGGGAGGCAGTCTCCAGCCCTAGAGAAGCAGCAGGAGCCTCTGCACACTCGCACATCATCCTGGAGTCACCCTCCTCCCGCTCCCCCTCCACCAAGACCAAGCATCCCTCACCCCAAAGGGACACACCCCACACCGTGGCATCCCTCACCCCAGACACCGGCAAGTCCTGGTATCACCCACTGCAAAGACAGTCCCCCCGTATCCTGGCATCACTCACCCGAGAGAGACCCCCCACATCACTTATCTCAGGCAGAGCCCCATGCCCTGTCATCTCTCATCCCCTGGCACAGCCTCCCCTTCCCTGTCCTGGCTATCACTTAACCCAGAGATCCCAGCTCCTCGCATCACCCTGTGCGAGACCCTTCATTCCTGGCATCGCTTTTCCTGGACAGACCACAGACCCCCATGTCCTGGCATTGCCCTCCCCAAAGAGATTCCCAATTCTGAGCATCCCTCACCCTGTGCGAGATCCCTCAGTCCTGGCGTCATTTTGTGGCAGACCCACATGTCCCGCAACTACCCATCTCAGAGAGACCCCCAGATCCAGGAATCCCTCCCGGCAGAGAGACCTCCCTTGTATCCTGTCATGATTTATCCCGGACAGACCCCCATGTCCCGACATTGCCTACCCCAAAGAGACCCCATGATCTGAGCATCCCTTACTCTCCACAAGATCCCTCAGTCCTGGCATCACTTATCCCGGGCGGGTGGACTCCCAAGTCCCGACATTGACCACCCCAGAGAGATCCCAGCCCCGGGCACCCCTCCCGGCAGAGAGCCCTCCTCTGTACCCTGCCATGACTTACAAAGCCCCACTACCACTCACCGCAGACAGACCCTAAATCCCGTCCCCGCTTCCCCCGGCAGAGCTCCCCCAGCCCGCCGCAGCCCCT
>NW_010197623.1:425-700 GCF_000695765.1 Mesitornis unicolor | reverse complement strand
CGCCCCACACCATCCCCCCCAGCCCCACACCTTCTGCACCCCCAGGCCACAACACCCAGTCCCTCTCCTCCCTCCATCCCCTTCCTCAGGGTCTCAGCGCCCCCATTTGGGGCCAGACCCCCACAATGATCGCCCTAGGGCGCCTCAGGCAGCCCCTGAGCCCCAAGGGTGGTGTTGGCCCCGTCCCCCTCAGCTCCAGAGGGGAGATTTTGGGGGAGATGTGAAGCGACAGAGAGGTTTTTTCACTCCCTCCTGACAAACCGAGATCAGCGTCA
>NW_010197623.1:0-357 GCF_000695765.1 Mesitornis unicolor | reverse complement strand
AGGGCGGGGGGGGGAGTCACATCCAGCACCTCCGGCCAGGGTCCTCTGGGTCAAGGGACGGGAAGCGGGCAGTGCGTGCTCCTCGTGGCTCCTAATTAGCAGGAAAATTCCATAACGAAGCTGTAGGGACGGCCAAAACACGCAGGGGATGGGGACGGGGGGTGGACAGAGAGCTGGGGGGACATGGACGGGACCTGGAGGGGACCTGGAGGGGTCCAGGGCCCAGCATGGTGCCCCTATCAGCAACCTGGGGGCTCGTCCCTGCTAAACCAAGGCACTGACTCAGTGGGGAAGGAGCCTGCGCTGTCCCCAAAAATGGGGTGGCCCCCATGACTGAGAGCATCCTCCCATCACCCT
>NW_010197622.1:3069-4338 GCF_000695765.1 Mesitornis unicolor | reverse complement strand
AGTGTAAGGAGGCTGGGGAGGGGGTTTAAGGGTGCCCTGTGGCACCCTGGGGGGATGTGACCGGAGGCATCACCCTGCGTCCCGCTGTGCGTGTGTGGGTGCATGTGTGTGTGCGTGGGTATTTGCACGTCCACATGCATGGAGCTGCCCCCCTGTCATCCATCCCCCTCAGTTGGCCCCCCTCGGGCTGCAGACCCCCTGTCCCAGCCGCACTGAGGGGGAGATGAGCCAGGGTTTGGGAACCCAGTGAGAGCTGGAGATTTTCTCAGGCTGGGGGGTCCCTCCTGCACCCCAGCACCCCCCAGGCAGTGGGAGGCATTGAGGAGGGAAGGGGTTTTAGTCCCAGAGAGGAGACACGGCCCCATTTTCAAGGGGGGAGCCATGTCCCTCTCACCCAGGGGAGAAGCATTCCCATGGGGCCACTCCAGCAGCTTTGGTTTCCCAGTGGGTTCCATTAAAGCCCCTCTCGAGAGGCAAAATTCACACTCAGGACTTGCTCCCCCTGCCCCAATGTCCCCCAGACCCCCATGGCTGTCCCCAAGGCAGCAGTGGGGCATGGCCACGCTGGGTAGGGGTCACAGGGGATCTCAGTGCGGCCCCCGGGTCTGACCCCATCCCCCTGCGCAGGGGCGTCGTGCGGGTGGACGTGGAGCTGCGGGACGTGGCCATCGATCAGTGCGCCAGTGGCCCAGGCTGGTTCACCGATACGCACCGCTGCGACCTCAACAGCACCCAGGTACTGGCACCCAGTACCCACCACCCTGCACCCCATCCCGGGGCTGGGGGTCCCCTACACCGAACCATCCCTGTCCCCCTTATCCGGGCTGTCCCTGCCTCCGGGCTGAGCTTTATCCTCTCCCGGCCGATCCATCTGCTCTGTTCAGCTGCTCTCGGTGCTGCAGCGCAGGGGTTTATTGTGCAAATCTGCCTTTCCCTGCTGCCAGCGGCTGGCCTGACCTTTTTTTTTCTGGCTGCCCCCCGCGTGGGGACCCTGAGGACAAAACACCCCGTTTTCTGGAGGCAAAACACCCCAACCAGCACCCCCCGATCCCCACTTGGTGGTGCCCACTTGGGCAAGGTGGTGATGCCCGAATGCATTTTAGGGCTCAGCGTCTCGAACCAGGACAAACCCTGCAGCCCCCCCAGCTCGTTGCAGGTCAGGGTCCCACCCCGAAGGCAAAAAGTTGTCCCCAAGCTGGAAAGGCGTCACCGGTTTCTCCTTCCTGCCAGCGCCCCACGGGCGATGCCCTTCCAGAGGGAATGGCTCTG